>NC_056735.1:1645892634-1645975134 GCF_019279795.1 Protopterus annectens | reverse complement strand
CCCCTTTGTTTTGTGGATTTGGAAAGAAGGTAGGCAGGTGAATAGCTTGGTTTAATGAGACCCTGGATACCACCTTTGGCATAAATGAAGGATTGGTTCTCAATGAGACTCTGTCCTGATGAAAAAATAAGAAATGGCTGTACTGCCATGAGGGCCTGTAACTCAGATACTCTTCTTGCTGAGGTTATGGCCAGAAGGAAGGCGGTCTTCCAAGACAGGAACTGTAGTTCTGCAGATGCTGCTGGTTCAAAGGGAGGCAGAGTTAGTTTTTCCAACACGCGGTTAAGGTCCCAAGTAGGCACTGGAGGTTTCCTTGGAGGATTGATGTTTTTAATTCCTCTTAGAAACTGTCTTAGGAGAGGATGAGAAAAGACAGGTGGATCAGTATTGTACTCTGCTGAAATTGCTGAAGCATGAAATTTAATGGAAGAGTAAGACAGGCCATTGTGGAGCATTTCTGCCAAGTATTCCAGGATATGTGCCATGTTCATCACTGTCGCATCTAGGCCCTTTGTGGTGCTCCAAGTGTGAAATCTTTTCCATTTTGCTGAATATGCCTTTCTTGTGGAAGGCCGGCGAGCTTCCATGATATCCTTCACTCTCTTGGATAGCTTATCCTGAGGAGGAGTCAAGGTATTTTCCAGGCTGTTAGTTGCAAGGTTTTCAGGTTGGAATGCAGAGTTTTGTAATTGTGCTGTGTCAGGAGAAGTGGCCATTGAGGAAGAGGCCATGGTTTCGTGCGTGACATGCTCTTTAACAGTGGGTACCAGTGCTGTCTTGGCCAGTCCGGAGCTATCAGAATCACTTTTGGCTGCTCTGTCCTGATCTTCAGTAAGACCTTGGTCATTAATGGAAGAGGTGGAAATGCATGCACTGTTAATGTTCTCCAGCTGAAAGATAGGGCGTCCACTTTCCATGCTTGTGGGTGGTATGTCCTTGAGCAGAATTTCTTCAGCTGATGATTGTGGGGGGAGGCAAAAAGATCTATGTCTGGCCTTCCCCATGATTGTGTTATCTGTAGGAAGATGTCTGGGTGCAGCATCCATTCGTGTGCATCCATGATATTTCTGCTTAAGCTGTCCGCCAGTACATTGTCTTTTCCTGGCACAAACTGGGATTGCAGGTCTATATTGAGTTTCAAGGAAAGTTCCCATAGATTCATTGCCAGTCTGCAAAGAGGGTAGGGATGGGTGCCTCCTTGCTTATGTACCACATAACTGTGGTGTTGTATGTCCTTATTAGCAGGTGGCCTTGATGCAGAAAGAGTTTGAAGGCCTCGATTGCATCTATCACTGCCAGCATTTCCTTTTGGTTTATGTGCATGCGTAGCTCCTTTTGTGACCATAGTCCTTGAATACATCTGCCCTCCATGTGTGCTCCCCAACCGTGGTCTGAAGCGTCCGTTGTAATGGTTTGGCTGGCTATTGGCTTGCTGAAGGGCAGACCCCTGTTTGACTGGCTTGCTTGAGCCCACCACAGAAATTCCTTTGGGAGGCATGGAATGAGTGGGATCAAAGTTTCTAAGCTGTGACTGTGCTGAGTCCATAAACTCCTTAGGTACCATTGTAGTTTCCTCATATGCAGCCTTGCTTGTGGAATCAGAAGAATGCAAGATGCCATGTAACCCAGGGCCTGCAGGATTTTCCTTGCAGTCAGCTGAGTTTGTCTTGTCAGATTCTTGAAGTAATCCGGTAGTTGTCTTTGTTTTTCTTCTGTGAGAAAAGCCATTTGGGTGGTTGTGTCTAGATCCGCACCCAGAAAAGTTATTCTTTGGGATGGAACAAGTCTTGATTTGTGAATGTTGACTGTATATCCCAAGGCCTGCAGTAGGTGGATGGCATAATTCAAGTCCTTTACCAAAGTTTGTTGGCTGTCCGCTTGTATAAAGCAGTCGTCCAGATATGGGTATATTTGAATCCCCTGAAGTCTGCAGTATGCAATTACTGATGCCAGGCATTTTGTGAATACTCTGGGCGCAGTAGATAAGCCAAAGGGCAATGCTGAGAATTGATAATGCTCTGAACCTGCAAGAAATCTGAGGTGTCTTCTGCAACTTTGTCTGATAGGGACATGCAGGTATGCCTCCTTGAGGTCTAGAGTCACCAGCCAAGACCCCTTGCCCAGCATGGGAAGGAGTTGCTGTAGAGTCAGCATTTTGAATTTTGGCACAATGAGATAAGTATTCAGTGCGGACAAGTCGAGAATAGGCCTCCATTGATTTTCTTTTCTTGGAACAAGGAATAGTCTGGAATAAAATCCTTGGCCTTGTTCTGAAAGAGGAACCTTTTCTATAGCTTTCATTTGCATTAAGTTGGAGATTTGTTTCAAAGCCTCTGCCCTTTGATTTGGTGGCAGGTCTGGCATGCCTTTTCTTTTTGGCAATGTGTGAAAATGGAACCTGTATTCTTTGTCTATTATTTGCAGTGTCCATTTGTATCTTGTAATACTGTGCCAATTTTCTGAGAATAAAGAAAGCTTTCTGCCCAAAGGTGCTTCTAATTGAGCCCTGGTTGGCGGAGTCAAAGCAAAGTCATTGAGTCTGTCCTTGTGCAGCAGTTGTAGGTCCTGCACTACCTCTCTGGTTGGGAGGCTGCCATTGACGTCCTCTGTAGGAGCCTCTAGCTTGCCCTCTACCTCTGGCACGCCTGTTCTTGCCACTCTGAAATCTTTTTGTGTCTGGAAAGGACCAATTCTTGGTAGGCCAATTTCTGCTGAATCTTGGTGGTTGGACTTGTAGAAAATCTTTGACTGTTTGTACAGATTTTGCCTTTTCCTCAAATTTCTTTACGACCTCCTGAGCAGTGGAGCCAAATAACTTTTGCTTTTCCAGTGGAGCATCCAGAAGCTTAGCTTTAACATGGTCTGGCAGAGATTGTTCCTTCAGCCAAGCACGCCTACGTATGACTGCACCTGTCATAGCTGACCTACATGAAGCTTCCAATGCATCATAACCACACTGTAAGAAATGGTTGCTAACCTGCTGGGAGTTATGTACCAGATCCTGAAGTGATTTGCGATCTAGGGGTTCAGGTGAAGACAGTTTCTTATGCAATTCATCTAACAAATACTCTTGGTACTGTATCATATGAAATTGACAATTTAATGCCCTCATAGAAAGAGTAGCAGAAGTATACACTTTTTTACCCCATCTCTCTAAAGCCCTGGACTCCCTTTCAGAGGGGAGTGGATTTTTAGTAGTGGCAGCTGCAACCCCTTTAGGGCCCTGGGAAATAGTTTCTGGATCAGCAGAGTGGGCCTTGTAAAGAAAAAGATGCGAGTCCAGGACCCTGTAGTACCTATCAGGTTTGACAGGGGCCGGAGGAAGAGTGTCAGGGGTTATGCTAGACTCAGGGTACACATCATCAATGACATTCAAAACAGGAGGAATAGCCAAAGGTCTATGCTGAGGTAAATGCAGAAAAGTTCTTAATCTTTTCCTGGAATCAGAGAATTCCTGGCCCTGCCATTTGAAATGCTCTCTCATAGTGTGAAGGATCTCCCCGAAGGATAGTTCTTCAGGAGGGGAGGCCGAGGGGATTGATTCCTCTGCATCAGAATCCTCGTAGGCCGAAAAAGCCTCCTCCTGGTAGTCCGAGAGAGCAGAGCCATCAGAGGCCTCCTCTGAGGAGTGGGGATCAGAGGGCTCAACCCTGGGCCTTTGTCTAGAGGAGGTTGAGAGCCCCTGTCCGGATGGGGTTGAGAGCCCCTAATTAAGGAAATAAGGTCCTCTGCCAAAGTTAGAATCTGTGAACTTGTAGAGGGTCCCTGAGGAATAACCCTGGGAGGCATAGCTTTTGTATGTTTAGCAGCTTTAGCCCTGGTGAATGCCTTTATGGACATGGATGCAGGAGGCCTAGCTGCACCACGTGCTGGTGTAGTTTTGTCTAGAGGAATGGTGTCGGAAGTTTCCAAGACACCAGTTTCTGAAGGAAATTCAATAACCGACTCAGCAAGGGCCTCCGGGGCCGAGGTTGTTGGTTGAGCGGTTTCGGGGGTCGGAAGTACCAAGGACTCGGTTTCAGCCGAGACCGAGACACTCGCGGTAGGCCTGGCCGTGGTTTCAGCCGAAACCGCGGCCCGCATGCGTCGGTCCTTGTCCTTCCGTTTCTTTGTTAAATGTGAAGTCGGAGTCTCCGACGGCATATTGTATGAAAAACTAGCCCCCCAAAATTCCTCTGCAAACTCCGCCCGATGTCTAAGAGTGCGTCGGTTGAAGGAAGCACAGGCTGAACAGGCCGAGACGTCGTGGTCTGGGCCTAGGCAGGGGAGGCAGTAAGAGTGGAAATCCTTATGAGGTATTTGTTTGCCGCAAGTTAAGCAATTATTAACTTTATCTGACATCGGCTGAGACAAGAAAGAGTCCCCAACGGGGTACTTAGCTTTTGAAGTCTTCGGTAGCTGAATTACAGGAGCTGGCCGACCGGCACTTGCGAACTGCTTCTGCTTTGGGCACCACGCGGCAAGAAAGACGGAGGAAGATGGTGTCAGCTGACGCTTTTATACCCCAGGCGCTCTGACGTCGGGGAAAGGGCGACATCAGCCGACGCCGGACCCAGACTTTGGAATCCGGCCGACCGAAGGGCAGGACAACCCGTATGTGATGACTGCAGATGCATCCTTCAAGGACATCAAGTACAGAGGAGTAGACAGGGAAAACAGTCAGATGGGACGGACCAAAGAGTGTAGAGTTACCACCACTCAGTCATCTCAAAGCCTTATGTGTCAATTAGGAATGAAGGCAGGAGAGAGATTGAACCACACGAAAATCAGATGATGTGGATAAAGAAGTTATGTCTTACCATAACGTTCCATCTGTATTTTTGATCCTCATTCAGTCATTACGCATGGGTATCGGTTCCGAGCTCGGAACCGAGCCTGCTACTTTCCAAGCTCGTGTCAGCATCAAACTCTCGAGCTAAACTCTTACTCACAATCCCCCACTCCCTGTTACCTCAGATTGAGTTTGCAAGTTAAAGAAGGTAGAGGCTACCTCTGGTCAAATAACCTAAGAGAACCGGATGGTGAGATCCACTAGAAATCACAGGAGGGGGAAGGAGGGAGGGTCGTAATGACTGAACGAGGATCAACAATACAGATGGAACGTTATGATAAGACATAACTTCTTTATCTGATATTGTTAATCCTCGTTCATTCCTTATGCATGGGACAGACTCCTCAGCTACCTCTATTCCTGGGAGGCTCTCATGGAAGGACATTCCTGAGCACCATAGAACCGAAAGATGCTCTTCCCTGGGGAGGCCAAATCCAATTTGTAATGATTGATGAAGGTATGAGGTGTAGCCCAAGTTGCAGCTGCACAGATGTAATGTAAAGAAGCTCTGGCATGGAAGGCAGCAGAAGTTGCCACCAACCTTGTTGAATGAGCTTTCAGGGTAGTAGGCAATGAGATATTACGCTGTGTTTAAATAAAGGTCACATAGTCCTTCAACCATCTAGCTAATGTGACCTTAGCAAAAGCAGATCCTAATCTAGGTCCAGAAAAGGCCAAAAATAACTGGTCAGATTTACGAAAGGGTTTAGTCCTGTTAAAGTAAAAACAGATTTGCCTATGTATATCTAGGGTATGTAGGCAATACTCTCCTCTGTTTGAATGACTGGGAAAGAAAACTGGCAATTCAATGGCTTGATTAATAAACATTTCAGAAATAATTTTAGGCAGAAATGACGGATTAGTTCTCAGAGACACTCTATTTCTATGAAAAATCAAGTATGGACTCTTGATACATAAAGCTTGAAGTTCAGAAATACGTCTGGCAGAAGTAATAGCGACCAAAAACAAGGTTTTCCATGACAAATACTTGAGGTCGCAAGAAGAGGCTGGTTCGAAAGGTGTCATACTAATGATAAATCCCATGGTTGAATAGGTTCTCTAAAAGGTGGCCTCAGATGATTCACGCCTTTTATGGGACATAAGAGAGGAATCTAGGACACCCTCATGAAAATTAGAAATTGCAGCCAAATGAACTCTAATGGTAGAGGCCGATAAGACTCGACTTGAAACAAGTCGGCCAGATAGTCTAGTATTAACGACACTGGTGCTGAAATTATCTTTCAGCCAACAGGTAAATCCTTTCAACTTGCTCAGATAAGTAATTCTAGTGAAAGACTTATGAGAAGCAATGAGAACATCACGTACTGGTAAAGAAAGATCATTCTGCCTGGCAATCAGGGGAATTGGAGTAGCCAAGCCATTAGCTTCAGGCTGTTCAGGTTGGGATGATTCAGGTTCTGTGGGTGTGAGATCAACTCCGGGGATGGATGGAGAATCCATGGTCGATCTAGTAGGTGAGGCCAAAGGAAGGGGAAAGTACAGTTTTGTACCTACCATAAATGTAGATGTTCGAGTGTATACACTGCTGCAGTCATTACACTTGGGTTATCCTGCCGTCAGGTGGTTCCCCAGTCGGCCCGAGTTCCAAAGTCTTGGTCCAGCGTCGGTTGCTGTCACTTCTTCCCTGACGTCAGTGCGACAGGGGTATACAAGATGTAGCCGACGCCATTTTCTTCAGTTTTTATTGTCCCAGATGTCAGGTGCCCCCAAAAAGGTATGCAATTCAAATTGTTAATAAAACATAGATAAGAAAAGCAATCAACAACTTTCAGTTACCAGCAAATACTCCCCATAGGTAGTAAAGGGTAGAAGATATAGGTACGTACCAGCAAGTAAGAGGGGAAGGAGGGAGGGTAATCTGAACTGCAGCAGTGTATACACTCGAACATCTACATTTATGGTAGGTACAAAACTGTACTATGTTCATCGTGTTACACTGCTGCAGTCATTACACTTGGGTAGAATCCCAAAGCTGAGGTAGGGTGGCTGGTTCTATAAGGCATTAGGGGTGGCTATAAGGCCCTGCAGCACTGCAGTGTCAAAGATAGCTCTGGATTTAGAGTATACAGGCAGATGGTAATGCTTGGTGAAGGTATGTACAGAACTCCAAGTTGCTGCTTCCAAAATGTCCTTGGTAGGTACTCCTCTGAGGTAGGCAGTTGAAGTGACTGCTGCCCTGGTGGAGTGAGATCTAATGCTGTTAGGTACAGGTTTCCCATGGTGCATATAGCAGAAACGTATACAGTGTCCTATCCATTTTGAAATAGTCTGTTTTGAAATGGCTTTTCCCTGTGTTCCTCCAGCATATGCTTCCAATAATTGCTCAGTTTTTTCTGAAAGCTTTGGTTTTGTCCAAGTAAAAGCGTAACTGCCTGTCCAAAGAATGCAGTAGTCTCTCCCCTTTATTCTGTGGATTTGGATAAAAAGTTGGCAAGTGAACAGTTTGGTTTACAGTTACACTTGATACCACCTTTGGCATAAAAGTAGGGTTTGTTCTTAAAGACACCCTGTCTTGGTGGAAAATGATGAAAGGTTCCACTGCCATTAGTGCCTGTAATTCAGAAACTCTTCGTGCTGATGTTATTGCCAGGAGCAGAGCAGTTTTCCAAGAGATCTATTTTAAATCTGCTGTGTTAGCTGGCTCAAAAGGAGGTAAAATTAATTTTTCCAACACGAAGTTGAGGTCCCAAGTTGGAGTAGGTGCTCTACGGGGCGGTCTTATGTTTTTAGCCCCTCTTAGGGACTGTTTTAGCAAAGGATTAGAGGAAATTGGTGGATCCGTGTTGTAATGAGCAGAGATGGCAGAGGCGTGGATCTTGATGGATGAAAAGGAGAGGCCTTTGTCCAGCATCTCAGTTAAATATTGTAGTATCTGAGGAATATTTGGGACAAGAGGGTCAAGGCTGTGAGCCTGGTTCCAGGCACAGAATCTCTTCCATTTATCCGAATAGGCATTCCTGGTACTAGGCCTTCTGGCCTCCAGAATGACATCCATAACAGCTTTGGAGAGAGGCATTGCTTGCTTGACTAAGGAATCTTCCATGCAGCCAGGTTTAAAGTCTTTAGCTGGCTGTGAAGTATCTGATTGTTGTGCTGAGTCAGAAGATGTGGGATTTGAGGCAAAATCCAGGGTGGTCCTTGTGCTAAGTTCTTTAAGATTGGGTACCAGTGCTGGCGTGGCCAGTCTGGGGCAATCAGGATCATCTTTGGCTCTTCTTGCCTGGCTTTTACGAGTACCTTTGGAAGGAGAGGTAGTGGTGGGAAAGCATATACTTGTAGGTTTTTCCAGCTGAATGAAAGGGCATCCACTTTCCATGTTTGTGGATGGTAAGTCCTTGTGCAGAATTTCTGTAGCTGGCAGTTCACTGGGGATGCAAACAGATCTATGTCCGGGCTCCACCATTTTTGTGTTATCATTCTGGATATTTGTGGATTCAATTCCCATTCGTGGGGATCTATGATGTTTCTGCTTAAGTCGTCTGCCAGTGTGTTTTTCTCTCCTGGCAGGAATTGTGCTTGCAGATGAACTTGATAGGTTAGTGCTGTGTTCCACAAGGTCATGGCTTGTCTGCAGAGGGGATAAGAGTGGGTGCCCCCTTGCTTGATTATGTACCACATAACTGTGGTGTTGTCTGTCTTTAGTAGTAGTTTTCCTGGATGCAGAAGGTCCTTGAAAGCTATAAGGGCATTTTGTACAGCTAGCATGTCTTTTTGATTGATGTGAAGATGCCTTTGTTCTGCGGGCCACTTGCCCCGAATACATTTTCCTGCCATGTGTACTCCCCAGGCGTAATCCGATGCATCTGTTGTCAGTGTTTGCCTGGCTGTGGGTTGAGTGAAAGGCTGTCCCTTGTTGAGGTGACAAGCTTGAGCCCACCATTGAAACTCCTGTTGAAAGCATGGAATTAGTGGTATTACTGTTTCCAAACTTTGACAGTGTTGAGACCAGACACTCTTTAGGTACCACTGTAGTTTCCTCATATGCAGTCTGGCATATGGAATTAGTAGTATGCAAGATGCCATGTAACCCAAGGCCTGCAGAATTTTTCTTGCAGGGAGTTGGGTTCTTGTTGCCATCAATTGAAAATATTGAGTCAGTTGTCCTTGCTTGTCTGGTGTGAGATAAGCCATCTGGGCAGTTGTATTCAAGCTGGCACCCAGGAATATTATCTCTTGTGAGGGCACTAGTTTTGATTTCTTTTCGTTTACTGTGTACCCTAGGCAACTTAATAACTTTTTTACAAACGTCAGATGCTTTAGAAGAATGTCCTTGCTCTCTGCTTGAATCGGGCAGTCGTCCAGGTACAGATAAATTTGAATTCCTTTCTGTCTGCAAAATGCAATTACTGGTGCCAGGCACTCTGTGAAAACCCTGGGCGCAATAGATAAGCCAAAGGGCAGTGCAGAGAACTGGTAGTGCATTGAACCAGCTATGAATCTGAGGTATCTTCTGCAGTTTTGTCTGATAGGGACATGCAGGTATGCCTCTTTGAGGTCCAAGGTTACAAGCCAAGCTTTCTTGCCCAGCATGGGAAGAAGCTGCTGTAGTGTCAACATTTTGAATTTTGGAAAATCCAGGTAAGTGTTTAGAGAAGAAAGATCCAGAATGGGCCTCCAGGCTTTGTCCTTTCTGGGAACCAGAAAGAGTCGAGTAAAATCCTTGTCCTTGCTCCTGTGGTGGTACCTTTTGAATAGCTCTCATGTCCATGAGTGCTGTAATTTGTTTTTGAGCCTCTGCCCATTGATTCGGTGGCAGATTTGGCATTCATTTTAACCTTGGCAAAGTGTGAAAGTGGAACCTGTAACCTTGAGATACAATGTTGAGAATCCATTTGTCTTTGGTGATCATATGCCATTTGTGATAGAAAAGTGCCAGTTTTCCTCCCAAGGGGGCTGCCAAGAGAGAATTGTTTGGCAGCTGTAGTGGGAAGTCATTGGGGCTGTTTTTTATATGGTTGGGGCCTGTCTTCCCCTTCTTTCTGGGCTGATGCACCCCATTGTCGAGGCTGTAAGGACCCTGTGGTTGACCTCTACCTCTTGGACGTCTGTATCTGCCCCTTTGAGGTCTGTCTGTAACTGGAAAGGACCAATTCTTTGTTGGCCAATTTCTGCTAAATCGAGGAGGCTGAACCTGTAAGAAATCCTTCATCGTTTTCATAGATTTTGCCTTATCCTCCATTTTCTTTACTACCTCTTCTGCCTTAACTCGAAATAACACATCCTACTGCAAAGGTGCATCCAATAGTTTTGCTTTAACATGATCTGGTAACATATGTTCTTTTAACCAAGCAGGTCTTCTAATGACAGAACCTGCAACTGCTGCTCTACAGAAGGCCTCTAAAGAATCAAATCCACATTGCAAAGTATGTTTTCCCACTTGTTCAGCTGCATGCAATAAATCCTGCATTTCCTTAAAATTAGGAGGATCTGAGTCTGGAAGCATTTTTTGTTTCAACTGAGACATCAAATATTGCTGATATTTTAGCATGTGAAACTGGCAATTTAAGGCCCTCATTGCTAAAGTTGCAGATGTATATACTTTCTTCCCCCATCTGTCTAATGCTCTGGAATCTCTGTCAGAGGGGACTGGATTCTTTGCTGATGAGGCCTTAACCCCATTGGGGCCCTGAGAAATAGTTTCAGGGTCAGCAACAGGGCTTTTATAAAGAAATTTGTGAGAGTCAGGGACTCTGTAGTATCTGTCAGGCTTAACTGGGGCTGGAGGTAAAGAATCAGGATTTAAGCTGGATTCAGTATACACATCATCTACAATATCTAACACTGGCGGAATAGCAAGGGGTCTGTGTTGAGGTTATTAAAGGAAGTCTCTGAGCCTTTTCTTGGATTCTGAGCAATCCTGGCCCTCCCAATGGAAATGCTCCCTCATGGTATGTAAGGTTTCCCCAGAGTAGTCCTCAGGCGGAGAGGCTGATGGAATTGATTCCTCAGCATCAGAATCCTCATAAGGGGTAAAGAGTATCCTAGGTCTGAGGATGAATCTGAAGAGATGGATACCTGGTCGGATGAGTCATAGTCTGCATCCTGTCTAGGCCTTTTACCAGGAGGGGGATGGGACCCCCTGATCAGAGTGATTAGGTCTTCGGCCATTTTGAGCATTTGTTTCTTAGGCATGGAGGCCTGTCCTGAAGAATGCTGTATTTGTTTCTTTGTTTTTAAAGGAGGTTTAGACTTAGCAAAAGATTTAATGCTTAACTGAGTAGATCTGAAAACACCCTCTGAAACTACGGGTTGTTCAGCTACTCTGGATCCCTCTGAAGGGTTAGTTTCGGTAGGCTGAAAATCTTGTGCGTCTGAAGGCCCAGCCATCTCCAGGTGGGAGTCAGAGGCGGCCTGTGGTTCTAAAGAAGCGGTCGTCAGGGGCTGCGAAGGCGCCTCACTGAAAACCGGAGAACCAGTGACTGGCCTAGAAGAGGCTTCGTCATCAGTTTTGGGCCTCAGATTCCTGTCCTTGTCTTTGCGCTTTTTATGTATTCTGGTCGTCGGAAGTTCCGACAGCATGGTATAATTGAATTTTCTGCCAAAATAATGTCGGGCAAAATCAAACAGACGTTTAATAGTGCACTTGTTAAACCTAGCACAAAACCGACAACCAGTGACGTTGTGGTCTGGGCCTAAAGCATGGGATACAATAAGAATGGAAATCCTTATGAGGTATTTGCTTCCCACAAGAAATACAGTTATTAACTTTTACTGGCATCGGTCTGAGGCAAGAAAAAGTTTCCCCAACGGGGTACTTAGCTTTGTAGAAGACTTTGGTTCTGGATTTGGAATGAAAATCTCAGGAGTCGGCCGACTGGCATTTGCGAACTGCTTTTGCTTTGGGCATCGCGTGGCAAGAAAGACTGAAGAAAATGGCATCGGCTGCATCTTATATACCCCCTGTCGCACTGACGTCAGGGAAGAAGCGGCAGCAACAGACGCCGGACCAAGACTTTGAAACTCAGGCCGACTAGGGAACCGCCTGATGGCAGGATAACCCAAGTGTAATGACTGCAGCAGTGTAACACGATGAACATCTAAATCTGTCGAGGCCAATATAGTGCAATGAGGATCACCTTGCTCTTCAACTGCCGGGCTTTCTTCAGAAACTGGGGAATGAGGGGAAAGGGTGGAAATGCGTAAAGAAGACCCGAGGGCCAATCGTGGCCTACAGCGTCCCTGGGTGACTGTTACGGAGGGAGAATCAGGGCGAAGTAGTTGCTGCATTTGTAGTTGGTCGGGGATGGAAAGAGGTCGCAGCAAGGACGGCCTCAGCGGTGGAAGATCTCCGCCGCTATCAAGGGATTCAGGGACCACTCGTGGGGTTGAAGAATGCACCTGCTGAGTCTGTCTGCTATTACGTTAGAACTCCCGAGAATGTGCGTTGCTAGAAGAAAACGGTTGGTAGCCATCGCCCATTGCCTTATCCTCATGGCCTCTCGACAAAGGGGGTAAGACTTGGTTCCACCTTGCTTGTTGTACCAGACCACCGCCATGTTGTCTGATTGAATCGCAATTGTCCCAGATGGCAGCAGGGGCTAGAATGCTTGCAACGCCAGAAGCACCGCCCTCAGCTCTAGAACGTTTATATGCAGATGGGCCTCCAGTTGGGACCAAGTGCCTTGGACCGTCTGTCCCTGACACAACCCCCCCAATCCCATCAGGGAGGCGTCTGTGGTCACTGTGGCCTTGGGTTGCTGGGGGAGAAGGGGCGAGACCATTGTGAGCGATTGTGTGTCATCCACCAATTTAAATCCTGTTTGCACCTGTGGGTTACTCGAATCATGGCTGAAAGAGGATGCTGAAAAGGATACCATTGGGTGAGCAGTAGCCATTGTAGAAGCCTCATGTGAAACCTGGCCAGGGGAACAATGGTGATGGATGCTGCCATGGAACCAAACAGCTGTAGAACCGAGTGAGACGTGGATTTTTCCTTTGAAAGGATTGGAATTAGTTGTTGCTTTATCCTTAGAATTCTGTGCTCTGGAATAGCAGCTCTGCAGTTCTTTGTGTCCAAGATAACCCCTATGAATTCTGTCGACTGAGATGGGGTGAGGTTGGATTTCTGCCAGTTTACGGTTATGCCTAGCTTTTGAGCAGCGAGGAGAGAGTATGCCAGGGCTTTTTCCAGTAGATGTCTGGTGGAGGCAGAAATGAGCCAGTCGTCTAGGTATGGAAACACCTGGAATTCTTGAAGTCGCAAGTGATCTGTGACAAATGCCATGCATTTTGTGAAAACTCTGGGGGCTGTAGAGAGTCCAAATGGCAGTACTCTGAACTGGTATTGAATAGCTCCCGCACGGAAGCACAGAAATCTTCTTGATGGCCTGTCCAACTTTATGTGGTAGTACGCATCTTGAAGATCTATAGAGCACATCCAATCATCTTTTTCCAAAAGCGGGAGGACAGACTGTATTGTGACCATCCGGAATTTTTGTACTCTCACAAACTTGTTCAATACACTGAGATCCAAAATTGGTCTCCAGTCCCCGGTTTTCTTTGGCAACAAAAATAGTCTTGAGTAGAATCCGGATCCTATCTGGTCTGGAGGGACTATCTGGATGACTCTTTTTCTTAGCAGCTTTTCTATCTCTAGTGCCGCTTCTTCCCTTTGACTGGGTGAAACGTCGGGAAGATTTTTTAAAGGGACGGGACAAAGATCGAAGGGGATATGATAACCTCTGGTTATAATCCTTTGCACCCAAGAAATCGGTGGTGATGGTTAGCCAGGCAGAAGGGTACAAGGAGAAACGTCCCCCAACCATCTCCAGAGGAAAGGAGTTGGGCCGATCTTCAGGAGCGCTGGTAGGACTGACCAGGAAAAGAATCCCTGGAACCCTGGTTATGCGGTCCCCCTCTGCCCCAAAAGGAGCATCTTTTCCTGTGAGTTTCCCCCTCTGCCTCTGGGGGAAAACTCAGGCTGTGTGTCATGGAAAGGACCCTGAGATTTCTTGAACCATTTCTTCCCACTCTTTTGGTTTTGGGAGAAAGCACGTTGAGGGGAAGAATAATGGACACCTACGGCAGAAAGGGTCTTACCGTCCTGTTCGCATCTGGCCAGTGTGCTTTTAACTTTGGGCCCAAACAACAAGGATGTCTCAATGGGGGCATTAAGAAAAGAAGACAAAGGGTTCCGCGAAGTTGCACAAGCGCATCCAGGCGTGTCATCTCAAGAAGGCAGCTGAACCCACTGCTCTAGCTGCTCCTTCTGATGCGTGAGATATCAGTCGCATAGAGGAGTTAGATATAGATTCAATGGTGGCCAGATGAGAGGCCACTTTGTCACAGACTTCATCAGACACAGCACCAGCCAAGGTTTCAGAGAGCTCAGAAACGAGATCCCTTTGAAGCCTGGTGAAATGTGCCATACAATTCAGGGTCCTGATAGCAAAGGTCGCTGAAGCAAAGGTGCGCTTCCCTATCCTGTCCAGGGCCCGGGACTCTGTTAGGCGGATGGACAGTCTGGCTTTCTTCTTCTGCCAGATCCTTTCTTGTTGTGGCCGTTGGACAAATGGGAATCCGAAGCAGGAGGGGACAAGATCTTATCTGGCCTCCGGGGAATAGCTTAGACGGTATCAGGAGTCTTCCAATAACGCTGCACGATGAGCCGGACAAGTTCATCAGCAGGTGGAGTAATCCAGGAGGTAGGGGGCCGGGCGCGAAAAACCTGCAGGAACACAGATTCCTCAGAGGTCGGATTAGAGGACTGCCAGTTACCTCTCTGTTTCAGGATTTTGAGGATATCGCCAAAGGATACCTCAGAGGGTGACCGAGGGGATCCTTGCCCCTCAGCGAAATCTGTGTCTTCAGTGAGGGACTCCTCTGTGGAGTCCATGTGCTTCCTCTTACACAAACTTTTCCGGTGGACTTCCTCAGCGGGAAAAGATGGAGAAGACAGCAGAAAAGGGGATTCATGAGGGAATATGTCCCACGGCCCTTGCACCCAGAGTCCACTAGATGCGACTTGTGAAAACAGTGTACCAGAGGAGGGCGGAGGTATAGACAGTCCGGTATCGCCAGCAGCAGCAAAAGCCTTTTCCATCAGTTGGAAGGCTGGTCCACCCAAAGAGGAGTGTATGTCTAGGGCAGGGGTCACCCCTCCCCTAAGTGGCTCAGCCTGCCGACCCGGAGTCGCTGGATGGCTGTGGAGCAGCAAGCTATGCGTGTCACAGCTGACATCCTGGGTCGTAGCAAAACTTTCCTGCCATGAAGGCAACTGCGGCTCCTTAGTGAGATCCATAAAGGGAACCGCAGAAGGGGAAGACTGTGCTATATCCATGGACTTCAAAGGCAATGAAGGAGGAGAATAAGAAGGGGTCTTTGGAGATGGGTGATCACCTCCCAAGGAAGGATAGTTCCTGAGGGGTGGGATACCTCTGGCCAAGAGTACCTGGTCCACAAGACGCAACACATCATGTTCAGAAAGGCTTATAGTGAACCTCACATAGACTGAGGAAGAACAGGCCTGTCCACAGAAGAGGCAGACTCGGTGCCCATCTCATCTGACCGCACCGAGGACAACGGTGCAGAGAAAGACTGGATATGCTTATAGTGGACCTCACACAGACTGAGGAAGAACAGGCCTGTCCACAGAAGAGGCAGACTCGGTGCCCATCTCATCTGACCGCACCGGGGACAACAGTGCAGAGAAAGACTGGATATGGTTGTCTGCACTGAAGAAGTCATTGATGCCAAGGTCATTGTCTGCACCTACACAGGGATCGGTGCCGAAGTGGTTGTCAGTGCCGAAGTGGGAGTCGGTGCCGAAGCTGGAACCGACAAAACTGGAGTCAAAAATAAAGGCCTCTGTTCTGAGGAAGATCTCTGAGCCGACACGGTCAAGGTCTGCGCCAACTGAACGGTCGGTGCCGATACAGTGGTAATGGTCTGAACCGTGTAGCCCCTTGGTGCCGATATATAGAAGGCTGCAGGAGAGGACGGAGCTGAAAACACTAATGGAACCGAAGGCCTCGGTGCCAAAGGTCTAGGCACCGAAAGCACTGGGGCTGACAGAGCGCCGGAGCCGAAAATTTAGCCTTTTTAGGTTTTGGTTGATGACAGGCCCCCGCCGGGGATGAAGGCAAGGATTTAGCCTTAGTAGAAACATCCATTTTCTTATGGGCTTTAGGAGGGGTTGAGACCTCCGACCCACAAATAGCCTCTGAAAAGGGAGATTTTAGAAGTCCCTTCAGTATCCGCTAGTTTTTCCTTTCTAACAAAGTTCTATTAAAAAAGTTCTCACAAATAGTACAGGGTGGTTCAACAGATAAATGGGAAGCTCCCAAACAACAAACACACAAACAGTGTGCATCAGAAGTAGGCAGTTTGTGTCCACAATCAGAACACCGCTTAAACCCCGGACTACCTTTTTTATCTGCCATATTAATTAATAGAAAAGTACCAACAATGGTACAAGAGAGTACCCGAAGGTAACAGAGAGAAAAGGAAAAGGATTACCAACGATGGTAAAGAGAAAATACCTCGCGGTAAAAGTAGTAATTAAAAGACAGAAAAATCTGAGGAAATTATGAATGCTAGATGCGATAGGGTAAGAGACAATGAAATATCAACTTTTCTGACAGAAAAGTAATTTGTAAAGCAATTAACCAACAATTGACTGTGCTTAGTTCAAGAGAAGTAGCTTGACACGACCGGATGGCAACGCGGCAAACAAAATCTGAGGTAACAGGGAGAGGGGGATTGTGGGTAAGAGTTTAGCTCGAGAGTTTGAAGCTGACGCGAGCTTAGAAAATGGCCGGCTCGGTTCCGAGCTCGGAACAGATACCCATGCGAAAGGAATGAACAAGGATTAACAACATCAGATCTATCGTTATGGTTAAGTAAGTAACTTTCATATCCATTGTTGTGTATTTTTGTCTGATTCAACATATGGGACAGATTCTCAAGCTGTCTTTCTGGGTAGTATCAAATAAGAACATTCCTGAGGATTGTGAAGCCAAAGAAAAAATGAGATCTGGATTGGACATCCAGCTTATGAGAGACAAAAGTATGGACTATAGGCCAGATTGCTGCTACACAACTGTTATCAAAGGGAAGTCTACTTAAAAATGCTGTTGAGGTAGCTATTGCCTTCAATGAATGAGTTTCTTGGTTTGGATTGAGGAGTCAAACCCTTCTTGTTATAGACAAAGGAGATGCAATCTAACAACCATCATGAGTGTGTAACGTTGGCAACAGCTTTATCAAGTTTTTGTTTTGAAAATGCAATAAATAACTGACATGGACAACTTTCTGAACTGTCTTGTTCGATGAAAATAGAATTTGGGTTGGCAAGGAACATCTAACATGTGCAAGATGTACCTTCCATTGTTTGAAAAACATTCCTAAATGTAAAGACTGATTCAAGTTAGTGTTGAATGCCTCCTTTGCGAAAAGGATGCACTGGTTCTCAAAGAAACCATGTCTTTATATAAAATCAAACAGAGGTTTACATGAGAGTGCCTGTAACTCCAAAATCTGTCTGGCTGATGTGATGGCTACTAGAAAGATCGTTTCACCAAGTTAGGTATTTAATGTCTACTGTGGCTACAGGTTCAAAGAGGGGCTGATTTAGAGCTAGAAGTATGATGGTGATGTCCTATGGAAGAACCAGTTCTGTGATAGGAGGACATAAAAAGAAATGTCCCCCCTAAGAAAAGTCTTTGAGAACTTCAAAGAATCTACAGAACTGTCATGACGTCCAACATAAAAACTTGAGATTGCTGCAATGTGAAATTTGAGGGTGGTGTAACTACAGCCTTTCTCAAAAAGTTCAGACTGGAATTCCAAGTGGATGGAGAAAATGGGTCCCACGCCTCAGAAATCACCCAGCTAGATTTTTTTTCCATTTGCTCTGATGCAGCTTTTTTGTAGCCGGTTTCTGAGAAACTGATATAATCCTAACTATTGTGGCTGAAAGCCTGGCATCTGTGGCAACGGTCCAATCAGAGAAACAAAGTGGACAGCTTCATGGTGGTCTGATTCGGAGGAGGTAATCCAGATGGTTGAAATAGAAGATCTGAAAACTGACCTAGCCTTGATGGAGGATGTACTACTAAAGGCCACAAGAAGGGGAACCATGTTTGTTGGGGCTAAAAGGGGAAGTAAGAATTACCCTGGCCTTGCACTGTCTGGCTTTTAGGAAAAATTTGTTCATGAGTGGTGAAAGGGGAAAGGCATAAAGGAGATGTAGGGGCCAATTGTGGATGACAGCATCCCTTGGTGACTGACCCTGTACAGGGATCAGGACAAAATAACTGCTGCATTTCTTGTTGCAGTAGGAAGTGAACAGACTACAGCAAAGTTGGCCAAAGAGATAAAAGATCAAAGTAGTAACTGTTGGATTAAGGAACCACTCATGAAGAGTTACGATAGTTCTTCTCAATTTGTCAAAAACAGAAAAGTTATGTACTCACCACAACATTACATCTGTGTTGTGTATTTTTATTCTTCCTCAACTGATGGGTCTCGGATGTGACTCAGCCTGTTCTACCAGATTCTAGGATGCAAAACTCTCAAGCTCCTCTCTTTACCCATAACACCCTGCCCGTCTAACATACCTCAGATTAAGTTTGCTGCCCCTACGAGACAGTGGATAATACCTTAAGAGAACTCAAGAAGATATGGAATTAGAAAAGAGGCTGAAGCTCAAACAAGGAACAACAGTTCCCAAAGTGATACTTCTAGGACTCTCCAGGAGCAAAGGGAAGGGGGTTAGGAGGGCAAAAGTTGAGGAAGAATGAAAATGGACAACACAGACGTAATGTTATGGTGAGTACACAACTTTTTTAGCTGATGTTATCATTTTCATTCATTCAACTGATAGGACAGAGTCCCTAGTTAGATGAACTCTAGGTGGACATTGTGGAAGGATATTCCAGAGTACTGCAGAGACAAAAGCAGCTCTCTTTCTAAAAATCAAATCTAAATTGTAAAGAGCAGTATGAGCATCGGACCAAATGGACACTGCATAACTGTCATCTATGGAATCCCTTGAGCAAAAGGCTGAGGAGACTGCCACAGACCTAGCTAAATGAGTTTTAGGAGGATTAGGCAAGGATAATCCTCTGCTAATACAAAGGAGATAAAATCAGTTAATCATTTAACCAGTTTGACTTCGGAAACTTTGTTGCCCAATTTGTTATGTGAGAAGGATACAAATAAGTCAGTCTTACAGAAATCTTTGGCTCTATGGAGATAAAAACGAAGATGTCCATGCACATCCAAAAGATGAAGCAAGTACTCTCTTTTGTTTGAAAAACTTGGAAAGAAAATTGGTAGTTAATGACTTAGTTAATGCTGGACTCAGAAGCTACCTTAGGCAAAAAAGGCAGGTTAGTCTGCAAAGACAACTTGGCCATGTGGAAAGCAAAGTAAGAAGGCTTGCAGGACACAGCCTGGAGTTCCGATACTCATCTAGTAGATGTGATAGCAACTAGAAAAAATCGTTTTCCAGGACAAAAATTTTAGATCTGACCTGGATGAGAGTTCAAAGAGAGTTTGGGTCACAGTTTGAAGCACAATGGTTAAATCCCAAGAAGGAGTAGGATACTTTATGATCTTTTAGTGGAGGTCTAAAGTAAAAAAGCTCCTTTGAAAAAGGCCTTACATAATGTAGAAGCAGCTAATGAACAATTATTTTCACCTAGGTGGAAATTCAAAATCACAGCTATATGGACTTTAACAGTAGGCAATCTAGCCACTTCATTGAAAGCTGAAGCTAAAAAAATCAAGTACAGCTTGGTACAGGGGCTGAGAGGGGGTCCCAGAACACAAATCTCTTCCATTTGCTTATATAAATCCCTCTAGTAGAAGCTTTTTTCAGAAGATAATAAAACATGATGGACTGGAGAGAACAGCCTGGACTGTCCAGCAATTAGTGGAATTGGAGAAACCAGTCAGTTTGACGCCTGTAATGCCCAGATGAGTCATACCGATCAGGTGAGACAGGAGGTCTGGACTGGGATCCGGTATCCAGGGGGGGATGCTGAAAGTGACCCAAATCTGACAAGGGCAAATGGGTGCAATGAGGAAAACTGTGCTCTTCAACAGGTATGCCTTCTGTAGAAATTTGAAAACGAGAGATGGGTAAGCACAGAGAAGACTGGAGGGCCAATCATTGACCAGAGAATCCCTCCGTGACTCCCAGTTGTTAGAATCGGGGCGAAGATCCTGCTGCACTTGTTTAGGGGAAAAGCGACTAGGTCGGTGCATGGTAGGCCCCAGAGATGGAAAATTCTCTCTGCCATGTTGAAATTAGGAGACTACTCATGATGCATCAGAATGGACCTGGTGAGTTTATTACCAGCATGTTGGCTTTAGCCAGTATGTGCACTGCTGTTAAAAATGTGGCTGGAAGAGATCTCACTGCCACATACTCATTGCTTCTCGACATAGCAGATAGGATTTGGCTCCTCCCGGCTTGTTGATGTAACATACTACTGACATGTTGTCCATCTGAATAATTGTCCGAATAATTGTCCAGGAAGGGAAATAATGTTTTGAAAGGCCTGCAATGTTAAGAGGAGTGCTATCATTTCCACGTAGTGCCCCCCAACCCCAGTTGGAAGGCAGCCATGGTCACAGTGGCCATAGGCAAGGGAAGAACAAATGGATAACATTCATAACCTCTGTTTGAGTGAACCCACCAAAGAATACATCTTTTGCAAGCTTGTTTGATCTTTACTGGAGTTGTTTTAAGGCTGTTGAAGAATGGGCCACTGAACTAATAGGGTCCACTGCAAAATTCACATGTGAATTGTGTCTAGAGGGACTAGGATGATAGCTACTGCCATGGAACCCAAGGCTTGTAAAATTAGTCATGCTGCAATAGAAGAATGCAGGACTACTTTGTTGATCTTGGATCAGTGTCTGTATTCGAGATGAAGGAATAGACTACCTGAATGACTGTTTCCAGATGAGCACCTATGAACACCAGGCACTGCGAGTTGTGATTTTCTGAAATAGCCTGTGATGCCTAGATAAAGGCACAACTGGAGCAAGTAGTCCATTATTTGTAATAGCAGATGCCAGGTTGGTGCAGTTAGGAGCCAGCTGTCTAGGTACGGAAACACTCGGAATCCCAGCAGTCTCAAGTGAGCTGCTACCACAGCCATGCACTTGGTGAACACCATGGGGGCTGTGGCAAGACCAAAAGGCAATGCTCTGAATGTATAATGACTGATTCCCAGTCAAAAGTGCAGACAACTTCTGGAGCACTTGTTCATTCTGATGTAATAGCACGCATCATGAAGATCTATTGAGCACATCCAATCATCCTTTCATAATATTGGCAGAATGAACTAAAGCATGACCATCCGGAACCTTGAATATTACACAAACTGATTTAGTTTGCTGGGAAAGTACAGTTGTGTACACTTACCATAAATGTAGATGTTCGAGTGTATTCACTGTTGCAGTCATCACATTTGGGTTATCCCTGCCAGAGTAGCACTCAGCCGGCCCGAATACCAGAGACTTAGTATTTCTGCATTGGTTGCTGTCGCTTAAGGACTGATGTCAGGTCGTCGGTAATATAAAGTAAAGAAGTCAACACCATTACATCAATTTTTCTTGCCCTGTCAGGAGCCCCCAAGTAGGAGGCTATGTTCTGGTGGAAGAAACCCCACCAGTGGAAAATAAATACCAATATGTCCCTTGTAAGGAAAGGAGAATAACAAGTTATAAAGGTAATAAAAGGAGAAGGAGAAGAAAGGGGGTTGGAGGGAGGGGAAACCAGGACTGCAAAAGTGAATACACTCGAACATCTACATTTATGGTAAGTGTAAACAACTGTACTATGTTCGTGTTTCACTGTTGCAATCATCACATTTGGGTTGATTCCCAAAGCTGAGGAAAAGGGTGGAGGCAGTCAATGAAACTAAGGGCTGGCTAGGATGCCCTGCAAGACTACAGAGGCAAACCCTGCCCTGGATTTGGAGAAGAGAGGCAGGTGGTAATGTTTGGTAAAAGTGTGAACAGAAAGTCCAGGTGGCAGCCTCCAGGATGTCCTTGGTGGGGACTCCTCTGCGGAAAGCTGCAGAGGTGCAGGCTGCTCTGGTGGAGTGTGTCCTGACCCCCTTGGGGGGAGGCTTTCCATGCTGTTTGTAGCAGAAATGGATGCAGTGTGCTATCCATTTGGAAATGGTTTGTTTGAAGATGGGTTGGCCTTCTGCCCCTGTAGCAAAGCTAACCAGAAATTGATCAGACTTTCTGAAGGATTTAGTCCTGTCTAGATAGAATTTGAGTTGTCGGTGCACATTTAGAGAGTGAAGAATCCTTTCCCCCTTGTTCTGGGGATTAGGAAAAAAGGTGGGTAAATGAATGGTTTGGTTGAGAGCCACACTGGACACCACCTTGAGCATGAAGGATGGATTAGTTCTGAGGGATACCCTGTCTGCATGGAAGATGATGAAGGGTTCCACAGCCATGAGTGCTTGCAGCTAAGAGACTCTTCTGGTTGAAGTGATGGCCAGAAGGAATACTGTCTTCCAGGAGAGAAATTTTAGCTCTGCAGAAGAAGCTGGTTCGAAAGGGGGCAGGATGAGCTTTTCCAATACGAAGTTAAGGTTCCAAGCTGGTGTTGGTGCCATTCTGGGTGGCCTCAAGTTGCTAGCCCCGCTTAGGAACTTTGATCAGAAGATGTGAGAAAAAGGGCTGCTCAGTAGGAAAATGAGCAGAAATAGCAGAGGCATGAATTTTATACAGGAGAAAGAGAGGCCACTGTGCAGTAGGTCAGCTAAGTAATCCAGGATGAGGGGGAGGAAGGGCTGTGCCGTATTGGCTCCCTTAGCTTGGTTCCAGGTGTAGAACCTTTTCCATTTATCAGCATAAGACTTTCTGATGCTAGGGCGTCTGGCCTCACGGATAACATCCTGAACCTGTTTAATGAGATGGCAGATTGGTTCGGGGTTAAGGAATAAGCCAAGCTGCCAAACTGAGTGTCTGCAGTTGGGATGCATGAATTCCCCTTCCCTCTGGGTCAGGAGGTTTGGAATCTGAGGAAGATGCCATGGGGGTAGCAGGGACAGGCTGCGCAGCAAGGGGTACCAGTGCTGCCAGGGCCAATCTGGAACTATAAGAAAGATCCTTGTTTTTTCCTCTCTTATTTTGAGCAGTACCCTCGGGATGAGAGGCAGGGGAGGAAAGCCATAGACCAATAGATTGACCCAGGGAAAGGAGAAGGCATCCACTTTCCAAGCCATGCAGCGATGCTCCCTGGTGCAGAATTTGCTGACCTGCTAGTTGGTGTGGGAGGCAAAGAGGTCGACCTTCGGGGTTTCCCATTTTTGAGTTATTAGGATGAAGTTACGCCTGTTGAGTTGCCACTCATGTGGGTCCAGAAGTTTTCTGCTTAATTGGTCTGCCAGAGAGTTGAGTGAGCCTGGTAGGAATTGTGCTAACAGGTGTAGTTGCATGGCAGAGGCTGTGTGCCAAAGGGTCATGGCTAGCCTGCACAGAGGGTAGGAAGGAGTCCCTTCCTGCTTGTTGATATACCACTTCACAGTGATGTTCTGTTTTGATCAGGAGAGCCCCTGGAGACAAAAGGGGCTTAAATGCTATCAAGGCATGCTGCACAGCCATCATTTCTTTTTGACTGATGTGCAGAGGGATTTGCTGTGGGCTCCACTGGCCCTGTATGCACCTCAAGCGTAGTCTGATGGGTCTGGGGTGAGGGTCTGGGCAACTAGGGGTGGGGAGAAAGGCATTCCCTTGTTGTGGGAGCATGCTGTTGTTCACCAAAGAAAACCTTTTCTGAGGCAAGGAATTATAGGTAGAAGAGTTTCCAGATCTTGAGAGTGTTGGCACCAGAGGCTCTTTAGGTAGTCTGGCATATGGAATGAGTAGTATGCCAGATGCCATGAACCCCAGAGCTTGCAGGATCTTCCTTGCAGTTAGTTGAGGCCTGGTGACTAGTTGAGAGAAGCAGGCTGTCAGGAAAATTTGTTTCCCTGGAGTAAGGTATGCCATCTGGGATGCTGTGTCTAGACTTGCTCTCAGGAAAATTATCCTTTGGGTGCGCACCTGTTTGGATTTCTTTTCGTTGATTGTGTACCCTAGGGAGGTTAGTAGGGTCTTTACAATGGCCAGGTGCTTGAGCAGCTTTTCCTGGTTGGCTTTATCTTTTTTGCTGTGTTTTGAGTTATTTCGTGTCCAAGCCGTACATTTCTCCAGTGGTTATTTTTTGAGACTGACTAACTTTATCTGAGACATTTGGAATTTCATTTTCATCCATGTCACGGAATGAAAGCTCCGAGCGGAGTCTTTCATCTGATGCTCTGCTGTTTTTGGATATGGTGGTTGAGCGTGATAAAAGGTATACCAACATGGATCCCTGGAATTTGGGGGGAGATATTGATGCTGATGGTCGTTTTGCTTTGTTAAACAAATTAATGGCTAAAGAAATCGCCTTGTATTTTGATACGAGACTGTTGGAGAAATATTTGAGCTTAAATATCACTCCTCGGGGGTTATGTGTAGATAAGTTACCAGCTGCACCTTTTTCTGATGATGAATCTGATTTGCTCGAGGAGTGGAAGCAAACCTCTCTCTCCTGCACTACTGGTTGGCTTCGTATATTAATTAAACGTAATAAGAAATCTCATGAACAGTTAAAAAATGAGATCTCCACATTACAGAATGAACTTGTAGCTGAAATGAGTTATAGAGCTCAAATGATCAGTATTAATGATAGAATCAACAAGTTAGAGACTGACATTGTGCAAAGAAAACGAAATAAACTTGTTCGTGATTTAAGAGACTATGAGACGGGTATCCTTTTCAGCTGGCAACATGAACCAGTACGTAACAGGTCTAGGGGAAGGAGTTGGAACAGTAACTCTAAACGAAGAGACATGTCTGCCTCTTCTTTTTCTTCAAAGGAACATAATGTAGCTGTTAAAAATGTTTCGTTTGCTAGAACTGCTACTACTAATCGGGTTCCTGACAGGGAAACCTCCACTGAAGCTTCGAATTCCACTTCCAATAATGTGAATTTTCAAAATGAGAATTTCAGCAAGGGAAGAAATGGAAGAAACGGCAGAAAGGGGCGGAACCGCTTTAAATGAAGGTTTGACCACAGTTACAGTGTCTAGTAGAACTATTAACTATGTATCATCGTTGGACTGTATCAATTTATCTAATTTAAGCTTGAGCAATGAAATGTTGAATGTATTGTGTAAGGGGAGCAAATTTGTTCCGACGATTTTTCCTTCATTAGCTGATATTTACTTTGAAGTGAAATTATTCATTCGGAAACTTTTACTTAGGGTGTATTTTGAAAAGTTTGTGTATTTAAATGTTTCTGATTCAGCTCATAATGAAATTCACAGTGAATCATCCTGTGACATTGATTTTGATGAAAGTTTAATGAACTTATCAATTTATAATTATGAATGTGATGAATTTAATGTTTATTCTGATGAATGTGATGATGAACAAATACATACTAATACCAATGTTAATTTGAATGTTAATTATTTAACTGGCTATGGCAAGTTAATGATGCCGAAATTTAAGAATGTTAATAGTAATTTCACACCATTGATTTCTGTACCAGCCATTTCCACTTTTCAGAAAGTGCTTCTTAAGGAAATAGAGATGTCCTTTATGGAATTTCATAAAGAAAAAAAGCAATTTAATTTAAATAGAGAAGAATGGTTGGCTTTGAAAAATCTTAAGGAATTAAAAAATGAATACATATTCAAATGTGCTGATAAAGGGGGTAATTGGGTTATTATGGACAAATCAGATTATTGTAAGATGGTTAACAGATTACTTTTGAATTGTGAAGAATATAAGAAGCTTGATAGTGATCCCTTAAAATCTTACAATGATGAGTTGTTATTTCTATTGGAAAGGGGTGAACGGTTGGGGTTCTTCTCACAGGCTGATGTTAAGAAAATGTTTATTAAAGCACCCACTACACCCATTTTTTACGCATTGCCTAAGGTCCATATAGTGGAGCCCCCTGGTAGGCCTATAGTATCTGGGGTAGGCTCCTATTTGGAAAATGTTAACATCTTTTTGGATTTTCAGTTAAAAGTTCATCTTAACAGGATTAGTGCTCATATTTGTAACACACAAGAACTCATTGATGAAATATCAAAAATTTGTTGGAATAGTGATTACTATTGGGTGACCATTGACGTTAAGTCTTTATATACGAATATTAACATCAAATGGGGGCTTGAGTCGATACTAAATATGTTAGGTGAAGGACCCAGAACCAGTTTTTTGATCAATTTATTAGAATTTTGTTTGACCCATAACTATTTCATGTTTAATAAAGAGTTCTTTTTACAAGTTAAGGGAACTGCGATGGGTGCAGCTTATGCACCTTCTTATGCTGTGATTTATATGGATTCATTTGAAAAAAAGTTCATTTATCCCACAAATTTTTTCAAGCAAAGGGTAGTTTTGTATAAACGTTTTATTGATGATTTAATTTTCATATGTAAAGGAGATTTGTTTGGAATTTTTTGATTTTTTTGAGATATTGAACAATAATGAACATAATCTCCGTTTTTCTTATGAGGTTAACAGAAATGAAATTAATTTTTTGGATTTAACATTATTTGAACGAGAAAATGTTATTGAATTTAGACCTTTTAGAAAAAGCACATCTGTAAATATGTTCTTGCATGCCACTACCATGCATCCTCCACATTTGTTAAAAGCATTACCATATGGAGAATTTAAAAGAATTTGTGAGCATACTAGTATAGATGATGAAGCAGAATATGAATTAAAAAAAGTTTATCTGAGATTGTTGGAAAGAGGGTATGATAAAAAACATTTATTAAAATGTATGGATAGTGTAGTGAAAAAGAATTCCATATGGTTGGGAGCAGATGTTCAGCACCCAATAAGAATGGAAAGAAATGTAGAAAAAAAATTTTTTGTAACCAAATACACAGCTTTTTCTAAAAAATTTGTATCTTTGATTAAAAAATTTTGGTATTTGGTTAGTGAGGATGAATCCATAGGTGAACTTTTTCCACGCAATATAATTTTTTCATTTAAAAAAGGAAAAAATTTGAAGGAACTACTAAATAATAATCTGTTAATTCAAGAGAGATGTTATTCTGTTAATGTGGGGACTTTCAAATGTGGATCCTGTAGCATATGTGATAGAATGATTAATGTGAGGTCCATTAACCAAATAAACCATACCCCCAAGCACTATTTTAATTGTAAATCTACAGGTGTTGTGTATACATTGACTTGCTCTTGTAGCAATATTTGGTATATAGGACAAACTAAGAGGATGGTGAGAATAAGAATTTTGGAACATTTGAAGGATATCAGGAATTCAAATCCATTTAGTCCTGTTGCTAAACATTTCATAGAAGTACACGATGGTCGACCTGATAGTTTAAAATTTAGTGTTTTGGGCAAACCTTTCATTTACAGGGGAGATAATGTATCTAGTAAATTATTAGAATTGGAGACAAGGATGATATTGAAATTCAATACTCTAAAACCCAATGGCTTAAATCAAGAATTGGGTATTTAATTAATTACTATATACTGGGTAATTATATTAATTATGTTAAAAATAGATAGTATATTTATGTCATATTTATAGTGAAATGTGCATTTATTCATTGTGACAATATTTATAAAGTATTTGTATATTTATGTAAGATGTATTCAAATTCATTATTATTTATTCATTGTTTATTTATTTATGTTTTAATCACATAATGTGTCAGTCTCGTTGTGATCACTTTAAAACTATAGAAAATTATAGAAATTTTCTCCTTTTTTGAATTTAAGAGTTTAATTGATTAATTGATTAATTGTTTGAGATTTAATGATATATAATGTCACTGCTGTGTTGCAGTGAGTTGTGATCCTTGAAGGCGAATTGCCGAGGTACCAGATCGTGAACAATAAAGGAGAATACTGGAGAAGTACTGGCTGTTTGGTGTGCTTTGCTTTCCTGGTTGTCTGCCTGAATAAGGCAATTATCTAAGTATGGGTAAATCTGAATATGTCTTTGTCTGCAAAAGGCAATGGCTGGAGCCAGACATTTTGTGAAAACTCTGGGAGCAGTAGATAAGCCAAAGGGAAGAGCAGAGAACTGAAATTGTTGAGATCCTGCCCTGAAGTGCATATATTTTCTGCATGATTCCCTGACAGGAATGTGGAGGTAGGCCTCTTTTAGATCTAGGGTGGCTATCCAAGCACCTTTGGAGAGCATGGGTAGCAACTGCTGGATTGTGAGCATTTTGAATTTTAGGATCACCAGGAAAGTGTTTAGAATGGATAGATCGAGGATAGAGCGCCAGGTGCCCTCTTTTCTGGGCACCAGAAAAAGTCTAAAGTAGAAACCTTGGCCTATCTGTTCTGCAGAGAGAAGGGAAAGGATTTGCTTTTGTGCCTCTACCCACTGATTTGGAGATAGATCTGGGAACCCTTTTGCAGTTGGAAGGGTGTGGAAGGAAAATCTGTATCCCTGAGACACAATGCTGAGAACCCAGTGGTCCTTGGTAATGGTGGCCCAAGTGCTTGAGTGAAAGGAGAGTTTTCCTCCTAGAAGTAAGTGAAGGTGGGCAGAGGGAGGGGGTGGAGGAGGTGAGTCATTGTGAGTTCTTACCATAAGGGGGTGGCTTAGAACTCCCTAGTTTGGAAGTGGAGGTAGTCCACTACTTAGATCTCTGCACTCTCTGGGGCTGTTTCCACAGGGGTTAGGCTGGGCTGGTTTACAGGCAGGAAAGGACCAGTGTTTGGAGGGACAATACCTGCTGGACCTGCAAGAAATCCTTAACTTTTTGCATAGATTTTGCTTTTTCTTCCAACTTTTTTAAGACCTCTTCTGCCTTAGTGCCAAATATGTTATTCTTGTGCAAGGGGGCATCCAACAATTTAGATCTGACATAGTCTGTCAAGGGCTGTTCCTTAAGCCATGCATGCCTTCTAATGACAGATCCAGTGACTGTTGCCCTGCAAGAAGCTTCTAGGGTGTCAAAACCACAGTGCAAGGTTACTTGACTTGCAGAATATATCAACTCTTGTAAATCTTTAAATTCTGCCCAAGCAGGAAATAAAGCAATTTTTGGTTGAATGAGTTCCAAGGTATGTTGCTGAAATTTCAGCATATGGAACTGACAATTTAGTGCCCTGATAGTAAGAGTAGCTGAGGTGTACACTTTTTTACCCCATTTGTCCAATGCTTGTGAATCCCTTTCTCAGGGGGAGGCATTCTTAGTAGAGATAGCTTTATTCTCCTTTGGCCCATGAGAAATGACCTCAGGGTCAGCTGTAGGATTTTTAAAAAGATATTTGTGAGAGTCAGGGACTCTATAGTACCTGTCTGGTTTTCTGGGAGCAAAAGGAAGGGAGTTAGGAGTCAAGCTGGATTTGAGGAAAATATCCTCCACAACATCCAGGACTGGGGGGATGGCCAGGGTCTGTGTTGTGAAAGATGTAGGAATTCCCTGAGTCTCTTTTTAGACTGAGGGTAGTCCTGACTCTCCCATTGGAAATGCTCCCTTAAGGTATGCAGAGTTTCCAAAAAGGAAAAATCCACTGGAGGAGAGGCTGAAGGAATAGAATCCTCTGCATCAGAATCCTCATAAGTGGAGAGGGGTTGCATGTCTTCATATTCAGATGCATCAGATTCATCCGAGTCTTGTTCAGACAGAACTACAGGGGACAAATCTCTTTTCCTTTTGGAGGGGGTAAGTTTGGCTTCCACTGATCAGCATGATAAGGTCTTCCGCCATTTTAAGCATTTGAGACTGAGGCAAGGTAGCAGGCACCTGAGAGTGGGTCATCGGTTTCTTGGGTGTGGTTTGTACCCTGGACCTGAGAAACTCGGTAGTTTGAGAAAGAACAGTAGTCGCAAAAGAAGACATCGGTTTGTGTCGAGATTCAGTAGTGCGAAAGCTTTCCTCAGAAGCCAGTGCCTGCTCAGTGGCTTCGGACCCATCCAAGGGTGAGACAACCGCAGGATCCTTAGTCAAAGAAGAGTTTTGCGCCATACCAGACTCCAAAAGGGTCTTGGTAGCGGCCTGCAAATCAACAGAAGTGGGCATCAGGAGCTGCAAAAGCGCCTGAGTACCAGAGAACTGATGACTAGCTTAACAAAAGCGTTGTCGGAAGGTTTGGACCTGTGCAGTCTGTCTCATCTTTATCTTTATGTTTTTTTTGTAAGATCTGCTGTCGGATGGCTCACTGAAACCATATCGGAATTAGAGGACTGTAAGTGAAACTATCTGGCTACAATAAGGGCCCGGCGATGGACAGTTCTGGCGTTGAACAAATCACGGAAGTGACGAGAGACATCATGGTCTGGCCCTAAACAAGTGATGCAGTAAGAGTGGAAGTCTCGGTGTGGTATCTGTTTTCCACAGGCGAGACAATAACTTTTTCTGACATTGGTTAGTGCAAGAAAAAAGGATCCCCAATGGGGTACTTAGCTTTAGAAGGCTTCAACTTCAATTCAGTAGAGGAAAAACTCAGGTAGCGGCTGACCGGCACTCGTGCAAACTGCTTCAGGCTCCATGGCAAGAAAGACTGATGTAATGGCGTCGGCTGCCTTACTTTATACTACTGACGATCTAATGTCAGTCCTCAAGTGACAGCAACCGATGCAGAAATACTAAGTCTCTGGTATTTGGGCCGGTCGAGGGCTACCCTGGCAGGGATAACCCAAATGTGATGACTGCAACAGTGAAACATGAAGAACATCCAGGATAAGCCTCAAGTCCCCTGTCGTCTTTGGCACTAGGAAGGATCATGAGCAGGTCCTGAATCCTCTCTGGTCTAGGTGGACCTTTTCCGTGACTCTTTTTTCTAGCAGCTTTTCTATGTCTAAAACTGCTGCTTCCCTCTGATTGGGTGGAACACTGGGGATTCTTTTCATTCTTATAGGTGGAATTTGGAAAAACTGTATGATATAACCTCTGGATATAATTCTCTGCGCCCAGAAATCTTTTGTTATGGACAGCCAGTTTCTTTGGTGCAGAGACAAATACCCCCCTCCCCCAACTGTCTCCAGAGGGCAACAGTTCAGCAGCCGCTCAGGAGTACAGATAGGGCTTGTCCAAAAAGGAATCTTGGAAACCCTGGTTCTGCAAGCTACCTCTACCATGTGGGGGAGGGGGGGGCAGCATTTTCCATTTGAGTTCCCCTCTCTACCCCTGGGAGACCATCTCCTAGTCAGTTTTGGAAAGGACCCTGAGACTTATGAAACCACATCTATCCACCTCCCTGTTAAGTCCGGAAAAAGGGTCTTTGAAGGCTAGAAAAACATATCCCTAGAACAGACGAGGTCTTTCCTTCTTGCTTACATCTGGACAGCATGCCTTTTACTTTAGGACAAAATAAGGAAGATCCATCAAACACAGCACTAACTAAAGACGCACAGCATGTCTCCTAACGGCTATGTCTGAACCCGCCTGCATGGGAGATCAGCCTCATGGACACATTAGATATTGATTAAAAGGTGGTCAATTCTGAGGAAACTCCATCTTGGTCCTTGGTAGACATGGACCGAGAAGAGACTTTGAGAGTTCTTTAGTCAAATCTCTTTGCAATGTTGTAAAATGTGCCAAATAATTTAATGACGGCACAGCAAAGACTGCTGAAGCATACACATGCTTAACAATTTGTCCAAGGCCCTGAGAATCCCTGTTACAGGGATGAAGAGAAGAGCTCTTCTCCACTAGCTCTTTAGTGGCCGCCACCACAACCATGGCATCAAATGGGACCCCTTTGCTCCAGTGTGTGCTATTCTTGAGAGAGGCTAAAAATCTGTCTGGACAGTTAGGGATAGACTCCACAGTATCCAGTTCCTTCCAAGCCCAGTAAGAAATGTGATCTATAAGTTCATGTATCTGGGGGGGTGTCACCAAAGACATAGCTGGACGAGACCCAAAGACCTCCAGAAACAAAGAGTCCTCTTGGTAAGAGGTATTGGAAGACCAACCACCTTTTTAAGAGCTCTAGGATGTCCCCAAAGGAGATGTCTTTAGGTGGAGATCTGTGGACTACTCACCTTCATCGAAATCAGTGTCCTCCATCAGCAATTCCTAACGGGATTCTAAGCATCCCCTTTTACACATTCTCTTTTGAGGGGATCTCCTAAGCGGGATGGTCTGGTGAGGTATTAGAAGAGATGGGGGAGTCCTGATGGAGTGAGTGGAGATGAACAGGCTGGCTGTCGCAGTGGAATGGAAGATCAAGGCTCAGAGCAAAGAACTGAAGGAGGTAAAGTTGTCTTATCTGAAGGGGGGAAGGGATGTCCTTCCTCTAGACAAAGAGAGGGCCCTCTCCACAATCTTGAAGGCAGAGCATTTGGGGAAGACAGAAGTCAATGACAACAGAGCAGACCACTCCAGAAATGCTGGCCATGTAACCCTGCAAGCACTCCACCAGAGGATGGAATTGGACCCAAGCTGTCCAACACTGAGGCTCTGAGGAGCATGGACGGCTCTGATAACTTCCGAGTAGACTCTGGACCCCGGATGTGTCACAGATGCTTAGGCTCCAAGTGTCCTTTGGCTCTGAAAGGCTCAGAGCTTTACAACTCAGAGAAGTAACTGGAGTTGAAGAAAGAACTATCTTTGAATCCAAAGAAGACACCCCCTAGGATTCTCAAATTTGAGGGCTCTGAAACAGCAGGTCAGATCGAAGATGGAGAATCCAAAGGGGAACTAGGATCACAGATATGATGGGAAATGGAGCTGGGAGTACCCCCATCCGGAACAGAGTTTTGAAAAATGTCCGCATCATCATATCCCCTTCAGCCTTGGATAAACTCCTGGAAGACCAGAAAAAAGAGGTCATAGATTGAGGTTTGTGGGGAGAACACTCTAAGAAAGGTGAAGGGAGCCGAGACATTTTTGAATCTAATACGGTAAGAGGTGATCAGATCAGAGGCAATTTGTAATTCAAAGCAGAGGGATCCAAAGTGGTGGGATAGGACTTTTTGATAATTTCACAGGTGGCTCCAAGGAACGAGTCAAGGAGGAAGTGGGATCTGGAGATCTCTTATGGAAGTCTATCTTTGGGAGCAGAGTCGGACTTTACTTTAACTTCTTAGATGAGGTTTGTGCCTCAGTTGAAGCAGAAGTGTTAGGTAGAAGGCCTTTCAACACAAGTTTATTTCTCCCGTTTGACAGTGCCCTGGAATTAAATCAGCACAAACAGTACAGTCTGCCTCTAAATGTGCAGCAGCCAAGCAGTATATGGATTTCCTGTGGGCATCCGAGTTAGGGATTTAATGCCCACAGGTGATGCATTTTTTAAATTCAGTAGCTTTATCTGCCATATTGGCACAAATAGAAAAGCAAAGATGCAACAACAAGAAATACTATTACTTTTTTTTTTTTAGTTTAAGGCTAAGAAAGGGAAAGGCTACTAACAATGGTAGAGAAAAACTACAGAAGGGTAGAAAGAGGGTATAAGAAAAGCAAATTAACAGCGAAGGTACTAAAGAAAATATCAGTAATAATCAGAAAGGGAATTTACTATAACAGGGAGGAAGGTGACAGAATTAGGAAAACTAATAGAGTGAAAAAAATTTAATTTAACCGAAGTTCACCAATAGCTTGGGAGCAAAATGATCCACACTGTAGCAATGTGGAGCAAATGAGATCTGAGGTATGTTGGGCAGGCAAAGCATTATTGGCTTAAGGGAGGAGCTTGAGAGCTTTGGATCCGAGACCTGTCAGTTGAAGAATGAATAAGAATGACATCATCAGATCACTGGATAATCCCAGGATGCACGTTGCTATTAGAAAGTGGTGTGAAGACATCACCCACTACCACATTCTCATGGCCTCTCGACACCAAGGCTAAGAATGGGTTTCTCCTGGTTTGTTTATGTGTCATACTACTACGTTGTTGTATATTTGTATGGAAATCACACTCTTGAGGAGGACATCCTGAAATGCCTGCAATGCTAGGAGGACCGCCCTCATCTCCATGACATTGATGTGAAGACTGGCCTCTGAGGGTTAACAACGTATCTTGCACCATCCTGCCTTTGAAATACCCACCCCCCAAAAGGGAGGTGTCCATAGCTACTACAGCTACTGGTAGATCTATGTAAAAATGGCAACATTCGGTTACTGAAGGAGAGGTTATACACCAAGTGATAGGTTTTATTTTTGCAAATCTGTGCAAGTTGAATCTTTGCATGTAATGGGTGAAAATTCTGGGACCACTGTTCTGCTAGGGTCCACTGAAGCAGTCATGTCATACCAGGCCAGTGTAACAATGAGAATTGTGGATGCCATTAGAACTAGGAGTTGTAGAATTAACCATGCTAGAAGAGAGGGATGAAAATCACTTAACATAGCTGTTAACTGTAAAGATGTAACCCTGGGGCGAGTGAGACTGACAACCTGCATAACTGTGTTTAGGTGGTATCCTATGAATTCTATTGGTTTGGTTGGTACTAACTGACACTTGGGGAGGTTTACTGTTATTCTCAAGTCCAGTCACAATTAAGAGTACAAGATCCAGACAGTGTAACAGCAGATGCTCGGAAGTGGCAGTTAGGAGCCAATTGCTGACGTAGTGGAAGACTTGTATCTTTAGTAGATGTGAGTGTGCCACAACTACTGCCATGATCTTGGTGAAAAAAACAGGGGGAGATTGTGGTGAGATCAAAAGTTAGGGCCCTGAACTGATAATGTTTGGCTCCCAGACAGAAACAGAGAAATTTCACTGAGCACTTGTCTATCTTCACAACATGATAGTTAAGTGTCCTGGAGATATATGCAGCACATCCAAATATTGTTCCTCAGCAGATGCAAAATAGACTGAACTATGACCATCTGAAATTTTGTCTATTTTATGAAATGACCGAGATGGCTGAGATCAAAAATGGGTCTGAAGCTCCCTGCCTTCTTTAGCACTACGAAGAATCTTGAACAGATTACATACTCTAATGGTCTTGAGGGACTGGTTGGATGACTCTTTCTCATAGCTTGGAAATTTCTACTACTGCTGGTTCCCACTGACTGCCTGGAACACTAAGAACTTTATTCTTTTTTATAGAAGGAACAGAAAAGAGAACAGAATTATCTTTTGCACCATAGAAATAGATTTTGCCAGAATTGAGGGTGCAATGCAAGGTTAAATGCCCCCTGACTGCCTCCTGAGTACAGTAGTTGAGTAACCTGTCATGAGTGCTGTTAGGGCCTCTTAGTAAACAGACCACAGAACCCCTGATTATGTGGTCTGCCTCTGTCTCATGGACAAAGTCCATTGGAGTCAAGTCCACCTCTGCCATACAGAGGTCTGTCACTAAGAGAGTCATGGTAAGAATTCTTGTGATTTACAAAACATCTTTTCACAAGCCATCTGATTCCTAAAGGAGGACCTCTGAGGGGCAGAAAAAAACGCACACTCACCGCAGACAGTCTTGCCATTCTGCTAGCTCCTGGTATGCATCTCTAATTTTAAGTGCAAAACGTGTGGAGCTATCATATGGGGCATTGATGAAGGACTTAAAAACACACATCCAGGCATGTTGGTGTATGGCAATGCACGTGACTGCCACTCTAGCCAGGCCAATGGCTGTATTTGAAGTTGATTGTACAGAAGAAAGCTGAGAATCCATCTTCTTTTGAAAGTCTGCAGGAAATTCTCCAGAGAGACTTGGAGAGTTCTTTAAGTCTCTCTGGAGTCTGGTAAAAAGCAGTTTAATAATCCAAGGGTAAATGTCGATGAAAAGTAAGTCTGTTTCTCAAATCTGTCCAATGCTCTTGATTACCTGTTAGGGGATGAACGGAGGAACTTTCGTCACATAATTCCTTATGGGTGGCTGCTGATAGGGCCATAACATCCACTGGTGGACCTTTCCCCAATGTTTTTTGTCCTTCAGAACTGCTAAAATCTTTTTTTTTTTTTTTTTTTTTTTTTTGTGATTAGCCCCACCACAGAGTCTCACCATAAGGTCAATGAAGGGATCAGTGGGTGGTACCACTCAGAATGATGTTGAGCCGGAAAGTACAGTTGTGAACCTACCATAAATGTAGATGTTCGAGTGTATTCACTGTTGCAGTCATTACTCTTGGGTTATCCTGCTGGCAGGCTACCCACAGTCAGCCTGAATTCCAAAGTCCTGGTCCGGTGTTGGTTGCTGTCGCCTCTTCCCTGATGTCAGTGCGCCAGGGGTATAAAAGATGAAGCCGACGCCATTTTCTTCAGTTTTTCTTGCCCCAGATGCCAGATACCCCCAAAAGGGTAGGCTAAATAGATTATGCCAATAAACATGCATGCACTAAAGTAAACACTTCCTTCATCTACAAGCAAATACACCACATAGGTTATATAGAATAGAGAAGTACAGATAAGACCCAGCAAATGAAAGGGGGATGGTGGGAGAGTAACCTGGACTGCAACAGTGAATACACTCGCACATGTAGATTTATGGTAGGTACACAACTGTACTATGTTCATCATGTTTCACTGTTGCAGTCATTACTCTTGGGTTGAATCCCAAAGCTGAGGATGGGTGGCTGGGCTAAATAGGATTAGGAGAGGCTATGAGGCCCTGCAGAACTGCAGTGGCAAAGCCTGCTCTGGATTTAGAGTAGAGAGGTAAGTGGTAGTGCTTTGTAAAAGTGTGCACTGAACTCCAAGTTGCAGCCTCTAAGATGTCTTTGGTTGGTACTCCTCTGAGGAAGGCTGCTGAAGTGGCTGCTGCTCTGGTAGAATGTGGCCTAATGCCCTTAGGCACTGATTTGCCATGCTGTGAATAGCAGAAATGAATGCAATGGCCTATCCGTTTAGAAATAGTCTGCTTTGAGATGGCCTTTCCTTGTGATCCTGCAGCATATGCCACTAAAAGTTGCTCAGTCTTTCTGAAAGCTTTAGTTCTGTCCAAGTAGAAGCGTAGCTGTCTGTGTATGTCCAAGGAATGCAGAAGGCTCTCACCCTTGTTCTGTGGGTTTGGATAAAAGGTAGGCAAGTGAACGGTTTAGTTAAGGGCCACACTGGACACCACCTTAGGCATAAATGTAGGGTTTGTCCTCAGAGAAACCCTATCTGGATGAAAAATTATAAAAGGTTCCACAGCCATGAGTGCCTATAACTCCGAGACTCATATTGCAGAGGTTATTCCTAGGAGCAGAGCTGTTTCCAGGATAAGAATTTTATATCAGCTGTTGAGGCTGGCGCAAAAGGAGGCAGTGTGAGCTTTTCCAAGACATAATTGAGGTCCCATGCAGGTATTGGTGCTCTCCTTGGAGGTCTTATGTTTTTGGCCCCTCTGAGGTACTGCCTTATTAAAGGATGAGAAAAAATAGGTGGTTCCGTATTGTAATGGGCTGAAATTGTAGAGGCATGAATCTTAATTGATGAAAAGGATAGGCCTTTGTCCAGCATCTCAATTAAGTATTGTAAAATCTGAGAAATATTTGGTACAAACGTGTCAATTCCTTGTTCCTGGCTCCAAGCACAGAATCTCTTCCATTTTTCTGCATAAGATTTTCTGGTACTGGGCCTCCTGGCCTCCAAGATAACATCCATGACAGCTTTTGATAGAGGAGTGTTCTGAATGGCTACATTATCTGCCATGCTGCCAGATTTAAGGTCCTGAGTTGGCTGTGCAGGATCTGATTGTTTTGTTGGGTCAGTAAGTGAGAAGTTTGAGGCAATGTCCAGGCAAGAACTTGAGACAAGTTCTTTAGGACTGGGTACCAGTGCTGGAATGGCCAGTCTGGGGCAATCAGTATCATTTTTGCCTTCTCTTGTCTGACCTTTAGGAGTACCTTGGGGAAGAGAGGCAGTGAAGGAAAGGCATATACCGTTAGGTTTTTCCAGCTGAAGGATAGGGCATCCACTTTCCATGCTACCTTGTGATAAATCCTTGTGCAGAATCCCTGTAATTGGCAGTTGTGAGGGGAGGCAAATGGATCTATGTCTGGGCATCCCCATTTCCTTGTTATCATGCTGAAGACTTGTGGATCCAGTTTCCACTCGTGGGGATCCATGAGGTTTCTGCTAAGTTCGTCTGCCAGAGTATTTATTTTTCCTGGCAGGAATTGTGCTTGCAGGTGAATCTGATAAGTCAATGCTGTGTCTCACAAAGTCATGGCTTGTCTGCAGAGGGGGTAGGAATGTGTGCCTCCCTGTTTGTTTATGTACCACATGACTGTAGTATTGTCCGTCTTTATCGGTAGTTGTCCTGGATGAAGTAGATCCTTGAAAGCTGTCAGGACATTCTGAACAGCTAGCATCTCTTTTTGATTGATATGAAGAAGCACCTGGCCTGCGGGCCATGTGCCCTGAATACATTTTCCTGCCATGTGGGCCCCCCCAGGCATAATCTGATGCATCTGTTGTTAGTGTCTGCCTGGCTGTGGGTAAAGTGAATGGCTGTCCCTTGTTGTGATGACAGGCCTGTGTCCACCATCGAAACTCCTGTTGCAGGCAGGGAATGAGGGTAATTAATGTTTCCAGGCTGTGGCAATGTTGAGTCCAAACACTTTTTAGATACCATTGTAGCTTCCTCATATGCAGTCTAGCATATGGAATTAGCAGAATGCAGGATGCCATGAAGCCCAAAGCCTGCAGGATTTTCCTTGCAGATAACTAGGTCTTTGTTGCCAACATTTTGAAGTAAGAAGTCAGTTGCCTTTGTTTGTCTGGTGTGAGAGAAGCCATCTGGGCAGTTGTATTTAAGCTTGCACCCAGGAATAATAACACTTGAGAGGGTACTAGTTTTTATTTATTTTCGTTTACTGTGTACCCTAGACAAATTAGTAATCTTTTTACAAACGCCAGATGCTTTAGTAGAATGTCTTTGTTCTCTGCTTGAATAAGGCAGTCGTCCAAGTAAGGATATATTTGAATTCCTCTTTGTCTGCAAAATGCAATTACTGGTGCCAGGCATTTTGTGAAGACCCTGGGTGCAGTAGATAAGCCAAAGGGCAGTGCAGAGAATTGGTAGTGCATTGAGCCAGCTATGAATCTGAGGTATCTTCTACAAGATTGTCTGATTGGGACATGCAGGTATGCCTCTTTTAGGTCCAAAGTTACGAGCCAAGCCTTCTTGCCCAGCATGGGCAGTAGCTGCTGCAGAGTCAACATTTTGAATTTTGGAACATCCAGAAATGTGTTTAGTATAGACAGCTCCAATACTGGTCTCCAGGCTTTGCCCTTTCTGGGCACCAAGAAAGGTCTCGAGTAAAATCCTTGACCCTGCTCTTGTTGTGGTACTTGTTGAATGGCCCTCATGTCCATGAGGGATGCAACTTGCTTTTGTGCCTCTGCCCATTGATTGTGTGGCAGGTCTGGCATACCTTTTGCCCTTGGCAGGGTGTGAAAGTGGAACCTGTAGCCCTGAGACACTATGTTCAAGACCCATTTATCCTGGGTAATTATGTGCCAATTTGGTGAAAAAAATGCTAGTTTTCCCCTTAAGGGGGCTGCCAAAAGATAAGTGCTTGGTTCTGGCAGAGGAAAGTCATTGGGACTGTTTCCTGTATGGTTGGAATTTGTCTTCTCCGCTTTTGGAGGTAGAAGCACCCCATTGTTTAGGCCTGTATGAGCCTTGGGGCTGAGATCTGCCTCTAGGGGCATCTGTATCTGCCTCTGTGGCCTGTCTGACACTGGAAAGGACCAGTTCTTTGTAGGCCAGTTCCTGCTAAATCTGGGTGGCTGTACCTGTAGGAAATCCTTAACTGTCTGCATGGATTTCGTTTTATCCTCCATTTTCTTCAACACTTCTTCTGCCTTAACACCAACCAAAGTATCACGCTGTAATGGAGCATCCAATAATTTTGCTTTAACATGATCAGGCAGATTCTGTTCCTTTAACCAAACATGCCTTCTAATGACAGAACCTGTAACAGCGGCCCTGCAAGAGGCCTCCAGTGAATCAAAACCACATTGCAAAGTATGCTTTCCCACTTGTTCAGCTGCATGCAATAAATCTTGCATTTCCTTATTATCAGAACATTCAGAATTTGTCAACATTTTCTGTTTAAGCAGTGACATTAAGTATTGCTGATATTTAAGCATATGAAACTGACAATTTAAAGCCCTTACAGCCAAGGTGGCAGAAGTGGAAACTTTTTCCCCCATCTGTCCAGTGCCCTAGAATCCCTATCAGAGGGGACAGGGTTTTTTGCAGTGAAGTCTTGACCCCTTTGGGACCCTGAGATATAGTTTCTGGGTCAGCAGCAGGGTTTTTATATAGAAATTTATGAGAGTCTGGAACCCTGTAATATCTGTCTGGCTTAGAAGGTGCAGGGGGTAAAGAGTCAGGGGACAGGCTGGACTCTGAAAATACATCATCGACAATGTCTAGAACAGGTGGAATAGCAATAGGTCTGTGCTGAGATAGTAACAGAAAGTCTCTGAGCCTTTTCTTAGATTCTGAGTAATCTGGGCTTTCCCAATGAAAATGCTCCCTCATGGTATGCAGGGTTTCCCCAAAAGAATAATCCTCAGGAGGAGAGGCTGAAGGAATAGATTCTTCAGCATCAGAATCCTCATAGGGAGGAAAAGAGTATGTCTGTTCAGAAGAGGAATCAGAGGAAACTGAACCTGATCAGAAGAGTCATATTCTGTCTCTTGCCTAAGCCTCTTATCAGGAGGGGGATGGGAACCCCTGATCAAAGTAATTAGTTCTTGGGCCATTTTAAGCATCTGTTTCTTAGGCATGGAAGTCTGTCCAGGAGAATGCTGTACTTGTTTCTTTGTCTTTAGAGCTGTTTTAGTCTTTGAAGTTCAGATTGGCTTGAGATATAATTGTGTAGGTCTGAAAACACCCTCAGAAGCCGATGCCAGCTCAGCGGCTTCGGACCCATCTGAAAGAATACTTTCCGAGGGTCCAATACCTTGAGTATCCAGAGGCCTAGTCGGCTCCATGTGGGAGTCAGAAGCGGCCTATGGCTCTGAGGTAGTGGGCATCAGGGGCTGCGAAAGCACCTCACTGAGAACCACCGACTGGCCTAGCAGGGGCCTCGTCATCGGTTTTGGACCTCGGATGTCTGTCCTTTTCCTTCCGCTTTTCATAAACTCCGGTTGTCGGCTGTTCTGACGGCATTATATAATTAAACCTTTGGCCAAAGTAGTGAAAGGCAAAACTATACAGACGCTTAATAGTGCGTTGGTTAAATCTAGCACAAAACCGACAGCTAGCAACGTCGTGATCAGGGCCTAGGCAAGGAATACAGCAAGAATGAAAATCCTTATGAGGTATTTGCTTCCCACAAGAAATACAATTATTAACTTTTTCTGTTATCAGTCTGGAGCAAGAAAAAAGTTTCCGCAACGGGGTACTTAGCTTTAATGAAGACTTCGGATCTGAAATTCGATTTTGAAAATCTCAGGAGTCGGCCGACCGGCACTTGCCAACTGCTTTTGCTTCGGGCACCGTGTGGCAAGAAAGACTGAAGAAAATGGCGTCGGCTGCATCTTTTATACCCCTGGCGCACTGACGTCAGGGAAGAGGCAACAGCAACTGACGGTGGACCAGGACTTTGGAATTCAGGTCGACTGTGGGTAGCCTGCCAGCAGGATAACCCCAGAGTAATGACTGCAACAGTGAAACACAAACATCCAAAGATTTCGAAACAAAACGATTTGTCGGGTGAGGGATTATCAGTGGACCATCCCTCCTCCCTGTTTCATGAATTCAAGGGTTTTACCAAAGGTGAAGTCTTCTGAGGGAGATCATGTGGATCCTTCACCTTCATCTTAATCTGTATCCCTAGTGAAAGACTCAGAAGAGGAGACTATGAGCTTCTGCTTGCATGACTGTTTGTTATGAACCAGTTCTGCTGAGAAGTCAGAAGGTTCAGAATCACACTGGAACCTGATGCATCACGTGGTTTCAGAAACCTGTGGCGCTGACTCTCCCTGTCTGTCAGAATGACAACAAGAGGAAGAAGCAGGGATCCAGGTGGGATATGAGTGGACTCGAGCTAGATAGCAGCACCTTCTCTTTGGCCATTGCTGAGAACCTTTTGAAAGCCTCGAAGGCTGAAGCTGCAATCGGAACAGAGGATCTCCCATGATCCGAAGAAGAAATACAGCCCTCAGCACCAAAGAGCTTCCTCTGCAAAGCTGATCTCAGACCCGAGCTGTCTAGTGCAGAACCACTGACGGAAGCCTCCAAAAATCTCAATATCGAACCATCCCATCAGAACGGGGCACTGAAGATTCGGTTCAGTCTCTCTTCTGGACCCAAATGTACGGGAGTCATTAGAGAGAGGGAAGCTGCTGGTGTTGAAGTAGATGGTACCGTCAAGTTCTGACAAGGACACTCCAGAGTCAGCTGGATCAGAGACCGCAAGAGTAGTAGTACAGGCTGGGACAGGAGAGATTACTGGAGCAGTAGCTTGTCCAATAGTAGATATGTTCTCTGGCGACATACCAAAGAAACCCAAGCTGGATTTGTGTCCTCAGAAATTTTCACATCATCCTGTCAACCTCTGTAAGGTTCAGAGTTAACACAGTAGAATATGCCACCAATGACGGCCTCGAAAACCTTCTTTCCTGAAGGGCTGGAGAATGCAATCTCAAACTTACCAGTTCCATAGAGAACCAGGGTCGAGAAGATGCAGGGCAGATCTGTATGGTTGTCGATTCCAACCTACAAGCAGATTCTGGGTGAGACCCGACTGGCACTGCCAGATCTGCAGAATGTTTTATGTAAACCAGTGGAAGACGTCCCGTAGTTTCCCTGACTTTTATCCTTATCTTTTTCCTTTTTTGTTTCTCTATTTCTCTTTTTCATCTTTCCTCTCTTTCTCTTGGAACTTTTCTCAATTTAGATCTGTCTGGCTTCTTAGCTGGAGAAGAGGAGGAAGATTCCAAAAAAGATCGTCCTGTCTGCGGTTGGATAAATTCTTTCACGATACGTTTCTCGCTCTTGGTCTATAATGCCCAAAAAACTAAAGCAGGCACACAACTGGCAGTCAGTGTCCAAGTGGGCAGTGCCCAAATAGTAAACACGCAAGATGGGGTACTTGAGGGTGGAATTTATGACTATACTTAGCGCATTTCTTAAAACCTTGTGAATCTACCATGTTGGAGAGGCTTGAAGCCTGTTAAATTATACAATACATCCTAGACTAAGCACAGACACGCACACACTCTAGGACAGCTACACCTCCTAATAAAATAAGACTACAGGGACTATATAAGGAACAAGAAAGTACAGTTGTGTACACTTACCATAAATGTAGATATTCACTGTTGCAGTCATTACACTTGGGTAATCTGCTGGCAGGTTGCCCTCAGTCGACCTGATTAACAAAGTCTTGGGTCCTGTGTTGGTTGCTGTCCCTTCTTCCTTGACATCAGGGGTATAAAACATTCTTGCACCAGATGTCAGGTGCCCCCCCCTAATGGGGAGCAAACATAAAAACACAAAGGTATACCACCAACAAAAAGCAAATACACCAAAAAGGCTTTTAAGCATAGTAAAGGAAAGTAGAGGTATAGCCAGAAAAAGTTAGGGGGCTGGAAGGAGGGTAACCAGGACTGCAACAGTGAATACACTCGAACATCTACATTCATGGTAAGTGTACACAACTGTACTATGTTCTTCATGTTTCACTGTTGCAGTCATTACATTTGGGTAGATTCCCAAAGCTATGGTTGGGAGGAGGAGTTTATACAGCATTAGGGCCAGCTATAAGGCCCTGCAAGACAGCAGTAGCAAAGCCAGCTCTGGATTTACAGAAAATTGGTAAATGATAATGCTTGGTGAAAGTATGTACAGAGCTCCAGGCAGCAGCTTCTAGGATGTCCCTGGCAGGAACACCTCTGAGAAAGGCTGCAGAAGTAGATGCAGCCCTGGTGGACTGAGATCTGATCCCCTGGGGGATAGGTTTTCCATGGTGCTTATAGCAGAAATTAATGCAATGACTTATTCATTTAGAAATGATTTGTTTTGAAATAGCCTTCCCCTCTGCCCCTGCAGCAAATGCTACCAGCAGTTGTTCAGATTTTCTTCGAGGTTTAGTCCTATCCAAGTAGAATCTAAGTTGTCTGTGCACATCCAAGGAATGCAGAATCCGTTCCCCTTTGTTCTGTGGATTGGGAAAGAAGGTTGGCAAATGAATGGACTGATTAAGAGCCACACTGGAAACCACCTTGGGCATGAAGGATGGATTGGTCCTGAGAGATATCCTGTCCGTAAAAAAGATGATGAAAGGCTCCAATGCCATAAGGGCCTGTAATTCAGATATCCTAGCTGAAGTGATTGCTAAAAGGAAGGCTGCTTTCCAAGAAAGAAATTTTAAGTCTGCAGTAGCAGTTGACTCAAAAGGAGGTAGAGTGAGTTTCTCCAAAACAAAGTTAAGGTCCCAGGCAGGGGTTGGAGCTCTCCTGGGTGGTCTCAAGTTTTTTGCCCCTCTGAGATACTGCTTGAGCAGAAGATGAGAGAAGAAGGGAGGTTCTGTGTTATAATGAGCTGAAACAGCTGAGGCGTGGATTTTAATGGAGGAAAAAGACAGGCCCTTGTGAAGCCTCTCAGTTAAGTATTGCAAAATCTGAGGTAAATTGGGCGTTGCTGTGCTCATCCCTAGAGATTGGTTCCAGGCACAGAATCTTTTCCATTTGTTATCATAAGATTTTCGAGTACTAGGTCTCCTTGCCTCCAAGATGATATCCATCACAGGTTTGCTGAGCGATGATAAGGGTGAATTTAAGTGATTAGCCAGGCTGCAAGGTTCAATGTTGGAAGCTGAGCGTGCAGAATTTGGTTCTCCTGCTGAGACAGCAGGGAAGGGGTCAGAGGCAGGTGCCATGGGGATAACTGCGACACACTGCACAGGAGGGGGTACCAGTGTTGGTGCGGCCAGACGGGAGCAATCATGATCATCCTTGGTTTGTCTTGTTCGACTTTTAGAACAACTTTGGAGAGCAGAGGCAGTGGGGGGAAGGCGTAGACGGATAGGTTTTTCCAGCTGAAGGACAGAGCACCCACTTGCCAGGCTTGTTTGTGGGGAGTCCTTGTGCAAAACATGCCCAACTGGTAGTTCTGGGGAGAGGCAAATAGATCTATGTCTGGGCTCCCCCATTCGTTTGTCAACATGTTGAAAATCCTTGGTTCCAGTTTCCACTCGTGTGGGTCCATGAGGTTTCTGCTTAGTCCGTCTGCCAGTGTATTCAATTTTCCTGGCAGGTATTGAGCTTGTAGGTGCACTTGGTAGCTCAAGGCTGTGTTCCACAATGCCATGGCTAGTCTGCAGAGGGGGTAGGAATGTGTACCCCCCTGCTTGTTTATGTACCACATAACTGTGGTGTTGTCCGTCTTTACCATTAGTTGTCCTGGAAGAATGTAGTCCTTGAAGGCTGTCAGAGCATTCTGTACAGCTAACATTTCTTTTTGATTGATATGTAGGTGCTTTTGATTTGGGTTCCATTTGCCCTGAATGCACTTCCCTGCCAGGCGAGCCCCACATGCATAGTCTGATGCATCTGTAGTTAGGGTTTGGGCGGCAGGGGGTAATGTGAATGGTAGTCCCTTGTTTTGGTGGCAGGCCTCTGCCCACCATAGGAACTCCAGGCATAGGCAAGGTATGATTGGAATCATTGTTTCCAGGCTGTGATAATGCTGACTCCATAGACTTTTTAGATACCACTGTAGTTTCCTCATATGCAGTCTTGCAGATGGAATTAGAAGAATGCAGGAGGCCATGAACCCCAAGGCTTGCAGTATTTGTCTTGCAGATAGCAGGGTTTTTCTGGCTACTTGTTTGAAGTAAGTTACCAAATGAATTTGCTTTTCTGGCGTGAGAAAAGCCATCTGGACAGTTGTATTCAAGTTTGCACCCAGGAATGTAATTTGTTGACAGGGTACCAGTTGTGATTTATTTTCGTTTATGGTGTATCCCAGACAAGTTGCCTTGGACATTTTGCCATGGATTTATATTTTTTTCACTAATAAATTAGTTTTAGCTGAATTACCATTGTGCTGGTCCGTTTTTGTAAGGAGTTTTTGGTTTGGTTTGGACCGTGCACTCAGTCCCCTTTGCGTGTGTTTGGTTTGGTCTGACTGTATCCCAGACAAGTTACAACCATTTTTACAAATGCCAGATGATTTAAAAGTATGCCCTGGTTTTCTGCCTGAATTAGACAATAGTCCAGGTATGGATATATTTGAATATTTCTTTGCCTGCAAAATGCAATAACTGGAGCCAGGCACGTTGTGAATACCCTGGGCGCAGTAGACAAGCCAATGGGCAGTGCAAAGAACTGATAGTGAGTGTAGCCTGCTTTAAAGCATAGGTATCTTCTGCAAGATTCCCCGACTGGGATGTGCAGGTATGCTTCTTTTAAATCTAGAGTTGCCAACCAGGCGTCTTTGCCTAGCATAGGAAGTAATTGGTGAAGAGTAAGCATCTTGAATTTTGGAATCTCCAGAAAGGTGTTTGGATGCCATGATTTGTCTTTTCTGGGTACCAGATAAAGCCTGGAGTAGAAACCTTGTCCCTTTTCCTCTTCTGGTACCAGCTGAATAGCCCTTATGCTTAAGAGGGAAAGTACTTGTTTTTGAGCCTCTGCCCACTGATTTGCGGGCAGGTCTGGCCACCCGTTTGGTGTTGGCAACGTGTGGAAAAGAAATCTGTATCCCTGGGACACTATAGTTAAAACCCATTCATCCTGGGTTATGAGTTCCCAGTTCTTTGCATGAAGAGCAATCTTTCCACCCAAAGGGACAGTCAAAAGATAAGTGCTTGGGAATTTTAAAAGGAAGTCATTGAGACTGTTTATCATGGGGGGTGGTGTCTTGTTATTACCGGATTTGGAAGTGGAGGCCCCCCACTGCTTAGTTCTGAGAGTCCCCTGGGACTGAAACCTGGGGTTTTTGCTGTGTCTGAGTTTGGCTTGAGAGGACCTCGAAGGGACTGGAAATTACCAATTCTTAGTAGGGCAGTGCCTACTAAATCTTGGAGGTTGCACTTGTAAAAAATCTTTAACAGTTTGCATAGATTTAGCTTTATCTTCCATCTTTTTAAGAACTTCTTCAGCCTTGTTGCCAAACAGGTGGTCCTGATTTGAAGGAGCATCCTACAATTTAGCTTTAACATGATCAGGCAAAGATTGCTCCTTAAACCAAGCATGCCTTCTAAGCACATACCCAGTAACAGCAGCCCTGCAAGAGGCCTCTAAAGAATCAAAACCACATTGCAAAGAATGTTTTCCAACTTGTTCAGCAGAATGCATTAAATCCTGTAAATCTTTATTTTCCACACAGTCAGGAATCATCATTTTCTGCTTAAGCAGTCCAATAATATGCTGTTGATATTTTAATGTATGAACTTGGCAGTTTAAAGCTCTGATTGCCAAGGTTGCAGAAGTATAAACCTTTTACCCCATCTATCCAGCGACCTGGAGTCTCTATCAGAAGGGGTAGGATTTTTAGCAGTAGAAGCCTTAATGCCCTTGGGCCCCTGAGAAATAGTCTCTGGATCTGCAACAGGATTTTTGAAAAGGAACTTGTGGGACTCAGGAACCCTGTAGTACCTGTCAGGTTTACTAGGAGCTGGAGGCAGGGAATCAGGGGCCAAAGTGGATTCCGAGAACACATCAACAATGTCTAGTACAGGAGGTATAGCCAAAGGCCTATGCTGACGTAGAAGAAGGAAATCCCTAAGCCTCTTTTTTGAATCAGAAAATTCTTGGCTTTCCCAGTGGAAATGCTCCCTTAAAGTATGTAAAGTTTCCCCAAAAGAAAAATCCTTAGGAGGGGAAGCAGAGGGAATGGAATCCTCTGCATCAGAATCCTCATAAGTAGGTATGGACAAATCCAGGTCATCAGAAGAGTCAGAGAAAACAGAATCCTGATCCTGGCTGCTGAGTATTCCCTGCTGGTAGTGTTTGCGCATGCAACCCTCCTGCCAGTGTAAACCCCCCAGCTTCGGTGTGCTGCTGTCTACATGAGGCCCAGAGATGGTACAGACTTCTGTAAAGTGTCCGATACCTCCTCCTGAGCTTGAAAAGAGCCTTGTCTTCCCTATGCTGTACTGCCTTGGGAAGCAGGAATAGTTATTTGGAAGTATGTACAAAATACTCCTACCTTCTTAACTGCAACAAACTCCTGTCTTATTTTGTTTAAGTGAATGCTCCCTGCAGGACAATCATCAGCCATAGTCTGTTATTATATTACCTCCTGCCAGTGTTAACCCCCCTCCAAATTGTCTCTTATAGTTACATTCCCTATACCCTCCTTAGCCTCACTGCTTAAACTCTCCCCCCTGCTTTTAAATCTATTTATTCTTCTCACCTCTCCCATCCCCTAATCTCTCTAAAAACCCCTTTGGGTAAACTCTATTTACATTACCAAGAGTGGCCATTAGAGGGCAGTAGTACAACTTTATTACCCATTAGTTACTTTGCTTCCATAATTTAGCCCTTAAACCTTATTTTGTCACCTCCTTGCCTCTGATACTCCCTGTACCTATTCCTTTGCCTCTGAAACCACCCTTAGTCAGCTCTCCTTTCCCTCTGCTATTTTAGTCCCTGACCTCCTAGATACTTTACATTGGACTTGCCTCCAAACTTACTGATTATTTTCCCTCTAAACCTGTCTTCTTAGTTTGACCCGCTCTGTTCGCCCTTAACTTATACTTCCTAAACCACACCCTCTCTCACATCCTACCAATCAAATGCTCCAACCACCTACTCCACTTAGCTACACCTCTCCTCTTCCAACTCTCTTAAGTTTCTCTACTTAAAGTCCTTTTCCATATCTTACACCATTACCAGTTGCCTCTCCTTAAAGTCTCTCCCACACTTACTATTTCTTTTATTAACTTATTCCAGTCTAACCTCCGTTGTATTTGTATACGTAACCGTAACAAAATGCAGATTACAACTAAAGTCATCCTAAGCAACTTAATAATCATAGCCACACTTATACCTGCCCTCACCTCAGCCTATCTCCTAACCTGTTTTGAAAAGGTGAATTACTACCACCTTAACTACTCTAAAGCAAACAGCCATTCACAATATTACCCTCACCCATATTCACATAAACATTACCTTGACTCCCTGCTACCTGCTAGCCAAGTTCCATCGACTCACACAGAAAGTGAAATATCAAACTATTATATATATATATATATATATATATATATATATATATATATATATATATATATATATATATATATATATATAAACAGTTTCTAGGCTAAAGAACCCCACCTTAAAAGACGGTGACATCCACCCAAACCCTGGCCCAACCAATGTCTCCACAGTAAATATTCACTGCACTACACCTTCAACCCTTCCAACCCAGAGCAGACTCTCCAACTCTTTACTAATAGGACATCTCAATATCCACAGTATTAACAACAAAGTTGCCCATTTCCATGCCCTCCTTGATATTCATTCCTTTGACATCTTTTGCCTTACAGAAACTTGGTTAAAACCTGGAACTAAGGATAGCAAAATAATCCCCCCCAGGCTACAACATATTGAGAGAAGACTCCTTAAAATGTAAGGGTGGGGGAGTAGCACTTCTATTTAAAAATGGCCTACAGATCTCCTCTGTAACTTCTAACCCACCTCAGGACAGTAAGGCTGAAGTCCTCAACTCCAGACTTCAACTCAACCCTAGCAAATCCCTTTACATCATCTGTATCTACCTACCCCCGGCAATAACAGCAATACAATAGAAGATATTCTAAGCTGGGTGTCCTCAACTTACCCACAAGAAACAATTATACTAGGTGACTTCAATACTGACTGGAAAACTGTCAATACTAAAAACCCTTCCTCACATATTAATCTTCATGGCTTTAGTCAAACAATCACCTCCACAACCAGAATTAAGAAACCAACCAAAAAAAGAGAGCACCTTAGACTGCATACTTATTAACAAACATCCACAAACATATAATGTAGGAACCTTACCTGATGATGTAAGTGATCATACTCTCACTTACATTATAAGGAAAAATAATGATAATTCTAACACCCCTACTTACAGGATCTCACGAACCAAGAAACACTTTAACCCTGTACTATTCCAAAATGAACTAAATGCCTGCGATTGGAATCCTCTAAAAATTCTCCCACTCGAAGAGGCTGTTAAATATTTTAACTCTAAATTTTTAGCAATCCTCAATGAGCATGCACCTAAACCATCTATTAGAATGAAGTCCAAACAAGCCCCCTGGCTTTCAAAAGAAACCAGACAGAAAATTCTACTTATGAACAAATCTTGGGCTAAGTGGAGAGCTAACAGAACTACCCCTGAACAACAAACTTTTAGACACTTGAGATACATAACATAAAAGCAATACTCACTGAAAAAAAGAACTACTATTGTAAACTACAGCAAACGCACCAAAATAATCCGCAGAACTTTTGGACTAGCATAAATAGACTCCTTCACCCTGGCCACTCTAATACACCATCCCCTCTAGGCACTGATCATAATGCCCCACATCAAACTGCCAACACCTTCAACACCTACTTCACAGAGACCATACTCTAGCCAGTCAGCTTTTCACTGACAACTCAAGTCTCCCTACCTCTACCTGGATCTCTACCAGCATTCCAATTTCAACCCATCTCTACCACTCTCATCTACAAAATTATCCTAAAACTTAAGCCTTGTACTCCTTCAGCAGACCAGTTACCTTCTGAATATTTGCAAAAAGCAGCCAAAGTAGTTGCCTTTCCTATATCCATCCTTATAAACAGAACCATTAATTAGGGAACTATCCCAGACATCTGGAAAATCTCCCACATTATCCCACTACATAAAGGTGGTAAATCTAACGATTACTCTAACTACAGGCTTATAGCTCTACTATCACCCTTAGCAAAAGTTATGGAAAAATGCATTCGCCATCAGCTATTAGACCACTTAACTAAACACAACATACTGGCTAACTGCCAGCATGGCTTTAGGCCATTTCATAGCACCACCACCACTCTCCTATCTTTCACCGAGTCCATTAATAGAAACCGTAATAACATCATCCTCTCTTCTGCACTCTTCATCGATCTTTCAAAAGCTTTTGACCTGGAAAACCACACCCTGCTTATAAATGCACTTGAATCTCTTTCTCTAGACACCCAAGCTGTTCTATGGTTTAAGTCCTACCTCAACAATAGGCAACAGACAGTTCTCTGGGAGAACAAACTATCATCCCACCTGCCAGTCACCCTTGGAGTCCCTCAGGGCTCCATTCTAGGGCCTTTTTTTTCTCATTATTCATCAATGACCTTCATGTAGCACTCCCTCAAGCCACCTGCATACAACATGCCACTGATTCTACGCTCATACGTTCTGCCCATTCCATTTCAAAACTACATTCACTGACTCAGAAGGTATTCAACTCAGTAGAGGCTTGGTTCTTGAAACGCTGTTTTAAACACCAAAAAAACTCAGCTCTTACTCTTTACACCTACCAGTAGGTCCTCCCCCATAGATTTCTCAGTCAAATCCAACAGCACCCTTATATCCCCCAACTCTACCACCAAACTGTTAGGAGTCACAGTCGACAATAACCTCAACTTCAATAGCCATACAAATAACACCATACAAACAGTAAACAGAAAAATGGGCTCCTTATATAGAATCAAACCCTTCTTAGCTCCAACATCTAGAACCACTATTGCCCACTCTCATTTAATCTCAACTCTTCTTTACGCCTCACTTATATATACTAACTAAAAAAAATAATCTTCTCAAACTAGCCAACTCCTACAACAACATTGCCATATTTGCCACTGGTAATGCATTTCAAACTCATCACTGTCAAAATCTAAAGCAGCTAGATTGGCTTGAACTACAAAACATTCTGATTTTTTCCCAACTTACCACTGCCCATAAGATCTTTTACTTACCAAAAAATACTCCTATACTCTCTAACCTTATTACCCCCTATAATAATCTCAATTCCATATGCTCTTCTAGCAAACTGCTTGCTAGCATAAGCAAGTCCAATAACTTGACAGGGGACTCCCTTCTCTCCAACATTGCTGGAAAAAACTGGAACTTCTACCAACTGATCTAACTCTACTACCTTCATTGTCACTCTAAGCAAAAGCTCAAAAGACATCTTAAAACACATTGGTTATGCCCTTGCAATAACCCTGACTAATTATCAGCCTTCCCTACTTCTATCTCCACACTGCCTCTTGTTACCTAATTTTATACTGCTTACCCCTCTGTAAGCAGAAACTGTCACTAGTAAGATTAACATAACTTCCAGTATTTCTTTAATCTATCAAGGAACTTTAAATTACCTCAGATATCATGTTGTAAAATGACTTATATTATCTTTTATATCAATCCTTCTTGGTGTAAATTCTTCTCATAAAGATTCCTTTTTTTGTATTTTAATTTCCTTTCTACTTTCTCTGTTATATAACTGCATATTATATTTTTTGTTCTACTTTTGGAGCTTTTCTCCCCGGGCCTGTACTGAAAATGGAAATATATCCAGTTAGACTAGCCCGGTTAACAAATGTAAAATAAATAAAATAAAATAATCAAGCTAGCCCTAGACCTCTTGGGGGAGGGGGGGGGGGGTGACTACCCCGGATTACAGTAATTAGATCTTCAGCCATTTTTATCATTTGTTTTTTAGGCATACGCCTGAGCATGTGGCCTGGGTGTCGTTTTTTTTAGACATGGATCGAGATTTAGGCCTTAGTAATGAAGGCGGTGTCAATTTAATCTGCAAGTCTGTAGGCCTGAATACACCCTCAGAAGCCGGTGCCTGGACAGCGGCTCCGGACTCATCCAAGGTAGAGACATCTGCGGGGTTCCATAGCAGTATCTCAAGGCATACCGTACTCCGAATGGGTCTCAGTAGAGGCCTGTGAATCAGAAGTAGCTGGTATCAGGGGCTGCGAAAGCACCTCACTGAGTACCGGCGAACTGGCGACTGGCTTAGGAGAAGCGCCATCTGCAGTTTTGGACCTCGGCGGCCTGTCTCTGTCTTTATCTTTGAGTTTTTTTGGAATCCCGGTAGCCGAATGGCTAACCGATGACATTTCTGGATAATTAAACTAAGAACCTATTTAGAAGCAAAAATATACAGACGACGGATAGTGTGCTGATTAAATAAAGCACAAAACTGACAGCAAGGTACATCGTGATCAGGGCCTAGCAAGAAATACAGTACGAATGAAAATCTTTATGAGGTATTTGCTTTCCCCAAGTAATGCAATTATTAACTTTACTGACATAGGTAAGGAGCAAGAAAAAGTTTCCCCAATGGGGTACTTTAAGTTGAAGACTTCGGGTCTGAAACTCGAAAACGAAAATTTCAGGAGTCGGCCGACCGGCACTTGCGAACTGCTTCTGCTTCCGGGACCGCACGGCCAGAAAGACTGATGTAATGGCGTCGGCTGCATGTTTTATACCCCTGATGACCTAATGTCATGGAAGAAGGGAAAGCAACCAACGCAGGACCCAAGACTTTGTTAATCAGGCCGACTGAGGGCAGCCTGCCAGCAGATTACCAACATGTAATGACTACAACAGTGAAACACGAAGAACATCCAAATTATCATAAACTACCAGTTAGAAGCTACTATCACCTATTCAACAATAACAGCAGGCTGAAGAGTAACCTTAATTGCTAGACTACCTAACACATACTCAGAAAGCTACTCTAATAACTTTAGAGAGTAATTCTCTTCTCGGTAGGAGGAGGAGAAAAGTACAGTTTTGTACCTACCATAAATGTAGATGTTCAAGTGTAAACACTGCTGCAGTCATCACACTTGGGTTATCCTGCCGTCAGGCGGTCCTGCAGTCGGCCAGAGTTCCAAATTCTTGGTCCTGCGTCGGTTGCTGTCGCCTCCTCCCTGACGTCAGTGCGACAGGGGTATAAAAGATGCAGCCAATGGCATTTTCTTCAGTTTTTCTTGCCCCAGATGTCAGGTGCCCCCAAATAGGTAGGCAATTCAAATTGCTTGTAAAAAATACAAAAACAAAGCAAACAACCATTTTTAGTTACCAGCAAATACTCTCCATAGGTAATAAAGGGTAGATGCCCTAGGTAAGTACCAGAAAGTAAGAGGGGAAGGAGGGAGGGTAACCTGGACTGCAGTAGTGTTTACACTCGAAAATCTACATTTATGGTAGGTACAAAACTGTACTATGTTCATCGTGTTACACTGCTGCAGTCATCACACTTGGGTGGAGTCCCAAAGCTGAGGTAGGGAGGCTGGATCTATAAAGCATTAGGGGTGGCTATAAAGCCCTGCAGTACAGCAGTGGCGAAGCCAGCTCTGGATTTGGAGTATAAAGGCAAATGGTAATGCTTGGTGAAAGTATGCACAGAACTCCATGTGGCTGCTTCTAAAATATCCTTGGTAGGTACTCCTCTGAGGTAGGCAGTTGAAGTGGCTGTTGCCCTGGTGGAGTGAAATCTGATGCTGCTAGGTACAGGTTTCCCATGTTGGGTATAGCAGTAACGTATACAGTGTCCTATCCATTTTTAAATAGTCTGCTTTGAAATGGCTTTTCCCTGTGCTCCTGCAGCATATGCTACCAATACTTGTTCAGTTTTTCTGAAAGCTTTGGTTTTGTCCAAGTAGATGCGTAACTGTCTGTGAATGTCCAAAGAATGTAGTAGTCTCTCCCCTTTGTTCTGTGGTTTTGGATAGAAAGTTGGCAAGTGAATAGTTTGGGTTAGAGCCATACTTGATACCACCTTTGGCATAAACGTAGGGTTAGTTCGTAAAGACACCCTGTCCTGGTGGAAGATGAGGAAAGGTTCCAATGCCATTAGTGCCTGTATTTCTGAAATTCTTTGTGCTGATGTTATTGCCAGTAGCAGAGCAGTTTTCCAAGAGATGTATTTTAATTCTGCTGTGTTAGCTGGCTCAAAAGGAGGTAAAGTTAATTTTTCCAAAACAAAGTTGAGGTTCCAAGTTGGTGTGGGTGCTCTACAGGGCGGTCTTATGTTTTTAGCCCCTCTGAGGTATTGTTTGAGCAAATGATTAGAAAAATTTGGTGGATCCGTGTTGTAATGAGCAGAGATAGCTGAGGCATGGATCTTGATGGATGAAAAAGAGAGGCCCTCGTCCAGCATCTCAGTTAAGTATTGTAGTATCTGAGGTATGTTTGGGACAAGAGGGTCAAGGCTGTGTGCTTGGTTCCAGGCACAGAATCTCTTCCATTTATCCGAGTATGCTTTCCTGGTGCTAGACCTTCTGGCCTCCAAAATGACATCCATAACAGCTTTGGAGAGAGGCATTGCTTGCTTGGCTAAGGAATTTTCCATGCAGCTAGATTTAAGGTCTTTAGCTGGCTGTGAAGTATCTGATTGTTGTGCTGTGTCAGCAGCTGTGGGATTTGAGGCAAAATCCAGAGTGGTTCTTGTGTTAAGTTCTTTAAGATTGGGTACCAGTGCTGGCGTGGCCAGTCTGGTGCAATCAGATCATTTTTGGCTCTTCCTGCCTGGCTTTTATGAGTACCTTTGGAAGGAGAGGTAAAGGAGGGAAGGCGTATACTTGCAGTTTTTTCCAGCTGAATGAGAGAGCATCCACTTTCCATGCTTGTGGATGGTAGCTCCTTGTGCAGAATTTCTGTAATTGGCAGTTCTTTGGGGAAACAAACAGATCTAAGTCCAGGTTCCACCATTTTTGTGTTATCATCCTGAATATTTGTGGGTTCAGTTCCCATTCCTGTGGGTCCTTAATGTTTCTGCTTAGGTCATCTGCCAGTGTGTTTTTCTCTCCTGGCAGGTGTTGTGCCTGCAGATGAACTTGGTAGTTTAGAGCTGTGTTCCACAAGGTCAAGGCTTGTCTGCAGAGGGGGTAGGAGCGTGTGCCCCCTTGCTTATGTACCACATAACTGTGGTGTTGTCTGTCTTTAGTAGTAATTGCCCAGGATGCAGTAGGTCCTTGAAAGCTATAATAGCATTCTGTACAGCTAGCATCTCTTTTTGATTGATGTGGAGATGTCTTTGCTCTGTGGGCCACTCGCCCTGGATACATTTTCCTGCCATGTGTGCTCCCCAGGCGTAATCCGATGCATCTGTTGTCAGTGTTTGCCTGGCTGTGGGTTGAGTGAAAGGCTGTCCCTTGTTGAGGTGACAAGCTTGTGCCCACCATCGAAACTCCTGTTGTAGGCAAGGAATTAGTGGTATAACTGTTTCCAAACTTTGACAGTGTTGAGACCATACGCTCTTTAGGTACCATTGTAGTTTCCTCATATGCAGTCTGGCATATGGAATTAGTAGTATGCAAGATGCCATGTAGCCCAAGGCCTGCAGAATTTTTCTTGCAGGGAGTTGGGTCTTTGTTGCCATTAATTGAAAATATTGAGTCAGTTGTCCTTGCTTGTCTGGCGTGAGATAAGCCATCTGGGCCGTTGTGTTCAAGCTGGCACCCAGGAATATTATCTGTTGTGAGGGCACTAGTTTTGATTTCTTTTCGTTTACTGTGTACCCCAGGAAACTTAACTTTTTTGCGCATGCCAGATGCTTTAGTAGAATGTCCTTGCTCTCTGCTTGAATTAGGCAATCGTCCAGGTATGGATAAATTTGAATTCCTTTTTGCCTGCAAAATGCAATTACTGGTGCCAGGCACTGTGTGAAGACCCTGGGTGCAGTAGATAAGCCAAAGAGCAGTGCAGAGAATTGATAATGCATTGAACCAGCTAGAAACCTGAGGTATCTTCTGCAGTTTTGTCTGATAGGGACATGCAGGTATGCCTCTTTGAGGTCCAATGTCATGAACCAAGCTTTCTTGCCCAGCATGGGAAGAAGCTGCTGTAATGTCAACATCTTGAATTTCGGTACATCCAGGTAAGTGTTTAGTGTAGATAGGTCCAGAATGGGTCTCCAGGCTTTGTCCTTTCTGGGAACCAGAAAGAGTCTTGAGTAAAATCCTTGTCCTTGTTCCTGTAGTGGTACCTTTTGAATAGCTCTCATGTCCATGAGTGCTGTAATTTGGCTTTGAGCCTCTGCCCATTGATTTGGTGGCAGATTTGGCATTCCTTTTAGCCTTGGCAGGGTGTGAAAATGGAACCTGTAACCTTGAGATACAATGTTGAGAACCCATTTGTCTTTGGTGATGCAATGCCAGTTGTGATAGAAAAGTGCCAGTTTTCCTCCAAGGGAGCTGCCAAGAGAGAGCTGTTTGGCAGCTGTAGTGGAAAGTCATTGAGTCTGTTTTTTTATAATATCGAGGCCTGTCTTCTCCTTCTTTCTCGCCTGGTGTGCCCCACTGTCGAGGCCTGTAAGGGCCTTGTGTCTGGCCTCTACCTCTTGGACGTCTGTATCTGCCCCCTTTGAGGTCTGTCTGTGACTGGAAAGGACCAATTCTTTGTTGGCCAATTTCTGCTAAAACGAGGAGGCTGAACCTGTAAGAAATCTTTCACTGTTTGCATAGATTTTGCCTTATCCTCCATCTTCTTTAATACCTCCTCTGCCTTAACTCCAAACAGCACATCCTGCTGCAATGGTGCATCCAATAATTTTACCTTAACATGATCTGGTAATGTATGTTCTTTTAACCAAGCATGCTTTCTAATGACAGAGCCTGTAACTGCTGCTCTACAGGAGGCCTCTAGGGAGTCAAACCCACATTGCAAAGTATGTTTTCCCACTTATTCAGCAGCATGCAATAAATCCTGCATTTCTTTTAAGTTAGGAGGATCTGAATCTAGAAGCATCTTTTGTTTCAACTGAGACATCAAAAATTGCTGACATTTTAGCATGTGAAACTGGCAATTCAAGGCTCTCATTGCTAGAGTTGCAGACGTATATACCTTCTTTCCCCATCTGTCTAAAGCTCTGGAATCTCTGTCAGATGGAACTGGGTTTTTTGCTGATGAAGCCTTAATCCCTTTGGGTCCCTGAGAAATAGTTTCAGGGTCAGCAACAGGGCTTTTGTACAGAAATTTGTCGACTCTGTAATATCTATCTGGTTTAACTGGGGCTGGGGGTAAGGAGTCAGGGTTCAGACTGGATTCAGTGTACACATCATCCACAATGTCAAGAACTGGCGGGATAGCAAGGGGTCTGGTGTTGAGGCAATAAAAGGAAGTCTCTGAGCCTTTTCTTGGATTCTGAATAATCCTGACCTTCCCAATGGAAATGCTCCCTCATGGTATGTAAGGTCTCCCCAAAGGAATAATCCTCAGGCGGAGAAGCTGACAGAATAGATTCCACAGCATCAGAATTCTCATAAGGGGGTAAAGAATATCCTAGGTCCGAGGAAGAGTCAGAGGAAATGGACACCTGGACAGAAGATTTATAGTCTGCATCCTGTCTGGGCCTTTTATCAGGAGGGGTGTGGGACCCCCTGATCAGTGTGATTAGGTCCTCGGCCATTTTTAGCATTTGTTTCTTAGGCATGGAGGCCTGTCCTGGAGAGAGTTGTGTCTGTTTCTTTGCTTTTAAGGGGGGCTTAGACTTAACAGAGGGTTTAATGGTTAACTGGGTAGGTCTGAAAACACCCTCTATAACAGTGGATTGCTCAGCTACTTCGATTCCCTCAGTAGGTTTAGGATCGGTAAGTTGAAGGCCTAGTGCGTCCGAAGGCCCAGCCAGCTCCATGTGCGAGTCGGATGCGGTCTGTGGTTCTGTGGAAGCAGTCGTCAGGGGCTGCGTAGACGCCTCGCTGAAAACCAGAGAACCGGCGACCGGCCTAGAAGAGACCTCGTCATCAGTTTTGGGCCTCGGATGCCTGTCTTTGTCCTTGTGCTTTTTATGTATTGCGGTCGTCGGAATTTCCGACGGCATGGTGTAATTGAATTTTCTACCAAAATGATTTCGGGCAAAATCAAACCAACGTTTAATAGTGCACTTGTTAAACCTAGCACAAAACAGACAACCAGTGACGTCGTGGTCAGGGCCTAGGCATGGAATACAATAGGAGTGGAAATCCTTATGAGGTATTTGCTTCCCACAAGAAATACAGTTATTAACTTTTACTGACATCGGTCTGAGGCAAGAAAACAAGTTTCCCCAACGGGGTACATGTCGTCAGGGAGGAGCCGACAGCAACCGACGCCGGACTAAGACTTTGGAACTCTGGCCGACTGCGGGACCGCCTGACGGCAGGATAACCCAAGTGTGATGACTGCAGCAGTGTAACACGATGAACATTCACAAGTTTCCAATAAAGAATATGAAGACACAAAAAGAGTCCTCAGAACACATCTGAAGACTTCAGGTGGCAAACAGGTTCTGAGGTACACGGTTGAGTTCAGGGAATTGTAGGTAGGGGAGAAGTCAGAACTCTGAAACAGTAGAAGCTTCGAAATGAGGGAGGATTCCATCAGATCCACCAATCGGTATGTTGAACTGGACAAAAACAGACAACACTGGACCCAAAGATCTGAAAGATTTAGTTCTGTCAAGATAGTACTCGAGTTATCTGTGAACCACCAAGATATGGGGTAATTCTTGCACCCTCAGTTTTAGGTTCAGGAAAGAAAATGGTTAGATGGGTAGTTTGGCTTAAAGTAAACTTAGATACCATTTTATACAAAAAAGAAGGGTTAGTTCTCAAAGAAACCATGTCCATATGAAAAATGAGAAAGGGTTAACTCATCATAAGAATTTGCAACTCGTACATCTTTCTTGGAGAGGTCAGAGCAATCAATAAAACTGTCTTCCATGTTAAGAACCTCAAGTCAGCCAGATTAGCTGGTACAAATGGAGCAAGTGTTAGCTTCTTTAACACAAAATTAAGATCTCAAGGAAGGGTCAACCAGTTTTCTTGGAGGCCTCTTATGCAAAACCCCTTTACAGAACATTTTTACATGAGACTGTATTGAAAGACAAGGATCCATGGGCAGACATGCTGAAATGGTCAATAAACAAACCTTGATAGAGGAATAAGAAAGGCCACAGGATAGTAAATCACACACATATTATAAAACCAGAGAACAACTAGCCTTGAATGGTTGCTAGTACAAACTAGATAAAATTTTCCACTTGTTAATATAGTGACTTTGTCATAACAGGCTCTCTTACCTGGATTAGAACCTGCTACACATCCTCCATAAACAGGTCCCTAAAAGGAATTAAAACCCTGTCATCCAGGCAGTCAACTGAAGACTGATGTCAGGATGAATCAAATACCCCAGTTCTTGTGTGAGTAGATCTGCTCTGTGAGGAAGCTTGTGATAACTACTACTGGCCATTTCCAAAATACGAGAGAAACATAGTTGGCTGGATCAGAAGGGAGTTAACACAATGATCTTGGGGGGATTTTTTCTGAATCTTCAGAAGTACTCCGGATATTAGTAGAAAGGGTGGAAAAGCACACAGAAAAGTACAGTTGTGAAAAATTTTACCATAACAGTACATGTTCCTCTCTTCGTTGCAGCAGTATTCTTCATAGTAGGGATCTCCTGCCAAGGACAGCCCAACATCTGGCCAGTGCACCAAAGTCTTTAGATCCTGTATGCTCCATACATCACACGCATGCTCCCCATACAGGACATAGGGCACAAAGGTGATGGTACAGATGCAGTTACCCAGAGCTGAACTGCCCCAGAAGAGAGCAGTCTCCGTACAGCAAAAAAGGGTATACACATCCAGAAGGAGAAAATGCAGATGGAAAAGGGAGGCCATCAGCCAGGAGGAGAACCAAAACAACATCCAAAAGAAAAAAACAAGGTTGGAGGGAGGGAGTGAATACTGCAACAGTGAACAGAAGGAAATTTACTTCTATGGTAAGATTTTACACAACTGTATTTCCTTCTATTCCACTGTTGCAATATGCTTCACAGTAGGAAGAGTGAAACACCTCATGAGAAGGATTGGGATACTGCAACAGTGAAGAGAAGGAAATCTACTGCTATGGCAAGATTTTACACAACTGTACTATATCCTTCTCTATCACTGATGCAGTACATTCTTCACAGTAGGGAGAGTACATCTCAAGAGAAGGACTGTGAGGTGGAACTCTGGGAAGAGCCCTCAACAGGCAGGAAATCCTTCTATGTGGCACACCTCATCACAAAAGGTTTCTCATCCAGGAAAAAAAGAGGTCATTGTTCCCCTCTACTCGTCACTCATTAGACCCATTATAGAATACAGCGCCCCTTTTGGTATGTACCTCACAAGACATCTACAACAACTGGAAGGGCCACAGAAATACCTCATAAAGAGGGTTATCAGCCTGAAACAGATGCCCTACGCAGACCATCTCAAAAACTCCAGCTTGACTACGAAGCATATCGCCTACTCAGAGGCAATCTCTGCCCAACATATAAAGCTACGTCAAACCCAGAGCTGTTGGACATGCTCCACTTAAAGAAATCCCTGTCCCACTGAGCTACATGCTCTAAGGACCTAAACCCTGTCACAACAATAAACAAAACATGCTGGAGGGATAGATTCCTGTCCCAGAGACTTTCCATACTCTGGAACAAACTACGTATCTATATCAAACAAAGCTCCTATATCAAAAAAAGCTCCTCATTAGCACTCTCTTCAATAAAAATCTTGATGACTGGATGGGAGATGGGAAATTCACCCCCGGGATCACTTCTGTGGCTCTGCTCGACAGGGGCCCAGGAAAATAATTTTTTGGGGTGGCAAAAGCCAGGGTACCTTTTTGGCTAGGTTTATATAGGCCCGAAGGCCAAATGCGTAGTACCTACCTATGAACAAACCCATGCAGAATGGCTCCAGCAAAATCTGCTCTGGCCTTAGAAACCATACCCAATTTATAATGCTTAGTGAAGGTATGTAATGAAGACCAAGTACAAGCTTTAGGGATAGAACTGGTATCCAAACACTTGAAGCACCACAAGAGGCAACAACATTAGTGGAATGAGTTCTAAATGGAAGTAGATGGACATTTGACACGAAAATAACAAAAATGACAATAGATATCCAGGAAGAGATGGTTCGCTTAGTAACAGCCAAACCCAATGTCCTGGGATGAAATGAAACAAAAAGCTGGTCAGATTTACAAATAACCTTAGCTTTAGCCAAATAATACCTGGGATGTCTGTGCAAATCCAAGGTATGTAAGACCCTCTCATCACTAACAGACTGAGGAGAATTATAAAAGGAAGGGAGTTGAACTGCCTGAACTCAAAGACATCTCACTGACTACCTTGGGCATAAAAGAGAAGGGATACCTTGTCTCTGTGAAAAAAAGCAAACAAGGAGGGACAGTCATAAGGGCATGAAGCTCAGAAACTCTCAGAGCAGACGAAAGAACAAGTAATAAGGCAATCTTCCTGGTATAATGCTGCAGAGAAGCTGAACCTGCATGCTGAAAAGGCACCTAGGTCAAATTTTCTAAAACAAGATTAAGGAGGAGGAATAGGTTTCCTTGGGGGCCTATGATGCAGAACACCTTTAAGAAACTGTGACCTCAAAGTGAGCAACCAAAGGACAATTCAAGGGAAGGCAGGCATAAATAACAGACAAATTGGCCTTTACAGAAGAATAGGCCAAGCCACACTGGAGCAACTCACACAAATGTAGAACCAAGCATCTTGGTTATGAGCATGGTACCCGACAGAAAAACTCTTCCAATCGGACATGCAAGACTTTCTGGTTGCAGGTTTTCTTGTCTCCTGTAAAACCATGAGAACATCCACAGAAAAGAGGTACCTAAACGAGATCAAGACCCTATCACCCAAAGTGTCATTTGAAAAGTGGACAAGTGAGGATGGATGACTGACCCCTTTGTCCTGAGTGAGGAGGTCCCATCAGTGAAGTAACTTGTGATGACTTCCCCTGGCCAGATGCATTAAGAGGGGGCCCAAGTGTTGTCTTGGCCAAAAGGGAGCCCCAAGAAGTTTGGGGAGTCCAGAGTGCTCTGCAGGACACTTGGAAGTAGAGGGAAGGTGTATATAAATATCTTCTTCCAAAGAAACAAAAGGGTGTCCGTCTTTCATGCCAGATGGCATGTCACTATGGAACAGAAAAGAGGGAGCTGCCTGTTCAGAGGGAAGGCAAAAAGATCTGTTTGAGGAATACCCAAACAAAGGATTATGTCCAGAAACATGTCTCTGTGAAGCATCCATTCTTGAGCCTGAGTTTTTGTCCTGCTCAAGGTGTCTGCCACTAGACTGTGCTCTGAGGGGATATAAGCTGCCTGAAGAGTTAACGCAAATGAGAGCCAGATCTAACGTACCATATCACTGTGGTGTTGTCAGTGTAATCCTGGAGAGAGCATGGGATGAAAAGCCTGAAGGGCCTGAATCAGAGCTCTCATCTTTTTCATGTTGATATGGAATGGCTTCTGATGTTAGGACTAAAGAAAAAGAAGTTATGTACTTACCACAACGGTCCATGTTTGTAGTCCATCTCACCCTTCATTCTTACACATGGGATCGTAGCCGATCCTCGGCTCTGACTCGGCCTATTTACAAGCTGGAATTCTCCTAGTTGGCTTGTGACTAGGTAGGTATCCCATGTTGTACCAGTACAATCCCCAGATCTTGTTTGCTGCTAACTAGGAGAGATAATGACACATATACCAAAGAAGCCAATGCTAAAAGGTCTCCATAAAAAAAGGATAATAATATCTGTCGCCAGGTACTTCCAGGATGGAGGCAGGATGGTGGGTTCGTAAGAATGAAGGGTGAGATGGACTACAAACATGGAACGTTATGGTAAGTACATAACTTCTTTATGTTCTGTGGTCCTATCTCACCTTCATTCTTACATATGGGATAGCGTCCCTAGCGCCTTATTCTTGGGTGGCTTAAGGAAAAGTACTCCAGAGTACCGTGGAACCAAATGATGCTCTACCCCTGGAGGTTAAATCCAATTTGTAATGAGTAAAAAAAGTGAGGGGTAGCCCTCATAGCTGCTGCACAAACATTATCAAGTGGGACCCTGGCTTGAAAGGCTGCAGAGGTAGACTGAGATCTGGTAGAATGAGCCTTGATTTTAAAATGCAAAGGTCTACCCTCAGAATTGTAAACATAAGCTATACAGCTAGAAATCCAATTAGAGTGTGTCACTTTAGAAATTGGTAAGCCTGGCCTGGATTCAGAGAAGGAAATTAATAATTGATCCGATTTCCTTAGTCCAGTGCAAATAAAAATGTAATTGTCTATGGACATCCAGCTGGTGAAACCTGTATTCAGCTGCATTGGAATGATTTGGAAATAACACCGGAAGCTCTATGGATTGATTCAAAGTGGCATGGGAACAGACCTTGGGGACAAAGGAGGGATTAGTAGAAAGGGACACCCTATCCTTGTGAAAAATCAGATAAGAGGGATTATGCAGAAAATGCCTGCAACTCTGACACCCATCTGGCCAATGTGATAGCCACCAGAAACAAAGTCTTCCAAGGCAGGAATTTCAAAGAAGATGAATGAGAAGGCTCAAAGGGCGGAGAAGTCAATTTGGATAACACAAACTTTAAATCCAATGAGGCAACACGTTCCCGAAAGGGGGGTCTTAACAACGTGGCACCTTTAAGGAAGGTTTTGCACAGCTTATGTGACATCAGATTAGAATCCTGAAAACCTAGATGAAAGTTTGAAATCGCTGCCAATTGAACTCTGACAGTGGCAGCCGCAAATCCCTGGTAAAAAAAGTTCAGACAGGAATTCCAAAACCACTGGAATGGAGGCAGTGTAAGGGTCAACATTCATTTTTGTCACACAGACAGAGAATCTTCTCCATTTACTAGAATATAGTCTCCTAGTGGAAGGTTTATGAGAAGACATAAGGATAAGAGTCACGGAGGGTGAGAAGTCATGAAGCCTGACTAGGGATGGAACTGGAGCAGCCACGCTGTCAAATTGAGGGTGTGGAAGGAGAGATGAAACGAACCTGACATGCGAATCAACAGATCTGGAGCTGGGTCCAGGATCAAAGGATCATCCAGGAGAAGAGGCCCAAGGAAGGGGAACCAAACTTGACGAGGCCAGTAAGGAGCAATAGGATAAGTTTGCTTTCCAGCCATTTCGTTTTCTGAATAACCTTGGGAATGTGAGGAAAGGGAGGAAATGCATACAGGAGATCCAGGGGCCAATCGTGAACGAGTGCTTCTCTCGGTGACTCCCCCGGAGGGGAGATGAGGGAGAAGTAGCTGCTGCATTTGGCATTGATTGGACTGGCAAAGAGGTCGCAGCAAGGCTATCCTCATCTGCAGAAAATCTGTTCCGCTGTTTCCTGTTTCAGAGACCACTCGTGAGGCATAAGGATTGCCCTGCTGAGCTTGCCGGCTATCACACTGGTTGTCCCTGGAATGTGTGTTGCCACCAGAACACGCTGGGAAGCTATCACCCATTTCCAAACTCGCATGGCCTCTCGACAGAGTGGGTAAGATCTGGTTCCGCCCTGTTTGTTGATGTACCATACTACCGACATGTCGTCTGATTGTATTGCAATAGTCCCCAGAGGCAGAAGGTCGTGGAGTGCTTGCAACGCCAGGAGCACCGCCCTCATCTCTAAAACACTGATATGCAGGTGAGCCTTGTGATCTTGCCATGTGCCTTGGACAGTCCTGCCAAGATAATGCCCTCCCCACCCTATCTGTGAGGCATCCGTGGTCACAGTGGCAATGGGTTGGTGAGGAACAAATGAGGTGCCCATGGTTAACTGATTGGATAGTGTCCACCAAAGGAGGTCATTCTTGCAAGATTCCGTCAGCAGAATGTGATAAGATAATGGGAGGAACTGAAAAGACCATTGGGACGACAGGAGCCACTGAAGAATTCTCATGTGCAGTCTGGATAGTGGCACTAGTAGTGTGGTGGAAGCCATGGTTCCTAGAAGCTGCAAAAGAGTCTTTGCTTTGACCTTTCGTAAGGGGAGAAAACGCCAAATTTGAAGAACCAGATTCTGTGCCCTTTTGGCAGGAAGACGAGCCAACATGTCTACTATGTCTATCTCTGCGCCTATAAAAATCACAGATTGAGAGGGCAATAAAGGCAGATTTTTCCCAATTTACAGAAATTCCCAGCTGTGCACAAAGCTGAACAGTAGCGTTCCTGGTCTGAAGAGGTAGATGCTTGGTGGGAACGGTCACACCTGGAATCCTCAACGTCTCAGGTGAGCTGTCACTACTGCCATACATTTGATGAACACCCTGGAGGCTGTGGTGAGACCAAAGGGCAGAGCACGAAACTGGTAATGACTGGCTCCCAGCCAGAAGCATAGATGACTCCTCAATGCCATGTTCATTTTTATGTGGTAGTAGGCGTCTTGGGAGATCTACTGAGCACATCCAATTGTCTTTCCTTAATAACGGGAGTATAGACTGCAGTGTCACCATCCAGAACTTGTCCTTTACTGATTCGTTCAATCTGCTGAGGTCCAGAATGGGCCTCCAGTCCCCTGTACGTTTTGGCACTAAAAAGAATCTGGAGTAAGTTCCGGATCCTATTTGGTCTGCTGGGATGGTTTGGATGACTTTTTGACAGCAACTTGTTGACCTCCACAGTTGCCTGATCCCAGTGACTGGGTGGAACATCCGGGATCTTCTTGGGAACAACAGGTGGAAGAGAAAAGCGTATGACATAACCTCTGGTAATAATTCTTTGCACCCACTTGTCTTGAGTGATACCCAGCCAGGCTTCTGGATACAAAGAAATTTGACCCTCGACCAGCCCCAGAGAAGTACAGTCAGGCCCCAAATCAGGAGCGCTGGTAAGGCCGGCCCCGAAAGGAATTGCGACCTCCCTGGTTTTGCAGACCGCCCCTGCCTCTAGGGTGACATCTACCATTCCCTCCTCCTCCTTCTCTGCCTCTGAAGGAGGAGCCACCCTGCGCATCCTGGAAAACCGTCTGGGACTTCTTGAACCACATTTTACCACCCCTCTGACACTTAGGGTATGGTCTAGAGGGAACAGTAAAACGTATTCCGACGGTAGAGTGTTTTTCCTTTTTGCTCGCACCGGGTGAGAGTGTCCTTTACCTTGGGTCCAAACAATGAGGAACCGAAGGGGGCATTGTTAAAGGTAGACTTGAACGGTTTCGCAAAGTTACACAAACGCATCCAGGAATGACGCCTTGGGGAAATTCCTGAACCCGCTGCTCTATTCGCTCCATCGGCTGCATACGAAATAAGCCGCATAGAAGAGTTGACGACAGAGTTCAAGGCGGACAATTGGGCAGAAACCTTGTCAGGGACTCCCTCAGTAGATGTACCTTGTAGAGAATCTCCAAACTCATTAAACAGATCACTCTGAAGCCTCGTGAAGTGAGTAAGGTAGTTCAGCGATCTAAGGGTAAATGCTACTGAACTAAAGATACGCTTCCCGTATCTATCCATCGTTCGAGACTCCTTATTCGACGGATGAACAGAAGATGTCTCAGCTAGCTCCTTCTTAGTGGCCGCCACCACCACCATGGCATCTACGGGAACACCTTTAGATAAAAAAAAAAAATCTTTCTCAGGAAGGGGCAGAAAGAAATTTATTTGGTCTCCTGGAGACTGGCTCCAACAGCATCAGGAGTATCCCACACATTTCAACTAACTAGCTCCATCAGTTCGTCGAAAGGTGGAGACACCCAAGAGGCTGAAGGCTGAAACCCGAAAGCCTTCAGGTACACCGGACCCCTCATCAGAAGGGGTGACAGTGGGTCAGCCGCACCTCTGCTTAAGGATTTCCAGGATGTCTACGAAGGAGAGGTGCGGCTGACCCACTGTCACCCCTTCTGATGAGGAGTGGGTCAGCCGCACCTCTGCTTAAGGATTTCCAGGATGTCTACGAAGGAGACATCATCAGAGGATGACTTGGGGGACCCTTCTGACTCCTCGAGGTGTCAGAGGTCACAGACTCATCCTGGGAGTCTACATGCTTCCTCTTACATGTTCTATTCTGCAGGGGCTCCTCAGAAGGACAGTCTAGAAAGATCTCAGAAGAATGGGGGCCACCAGCCAGTGGCTCCTGAGGCTGAGGGTAGCTGCTGTCCATGGAGAGAGTAGGAGCAGAGACAGAAGTAGGTGCTTTAGGGGGAAGAGTGTCGGTACCTCTGGCAGGAGCTGACAATCGGGACAGCACACTACTCATCATCTCGAATGCCGGCATCTACGGCTCTGAAGACCTCCCCGGCTCCGAAGATACCGAGGATGCCATCAGCTCTGAGATAGACATGGGGTCCAAACTCACCCTAGCCGATGCGCCGAGAGGAAGACTCGGAACCGAAGAAAAAGAAGTTATGTACTCACCATAACGTTCCATCTGAGTAGGTACTTCATTTGTCTGTAACCTGTGGGTATCGGATCCGACTTCGGATCCGAGCCGGCAGCTTACCAAGCTCCAAGATCCGAGCTCCTAGCTCCTCCCCCGTACCCATAATCCCCTGCTACCAACCACATTACCTCAGATCGTTTTTTTTTTTTTTTGCCTTACCAACCTGTAAACATGAAAGAATCAACTGCAAAGGTGATCAGAAAATCCCGAAGGTTCGGGGGATGGCAGGGGGGGGGGTCGGTTGCAGACAAATGAAGTACCTACTCAGATGGAACGTTATGGTGAGTACATAACTTCTTTATCTGAAGTAGTTACTTCATTTGCTCTGCAACCTGTGGGACAGAGTCCCCAGCTACTTATAAGAACCTGGGTGGTCCTTACGGAAGGATATTCCGAAGCACCGCGGAGCCAAAAGAAGCCCTGCTTCTCGAAATCACATCTAATTTATAATGAGAAATGAACGTATGAGAAGAGGACCAAGTAGCCGCTGAACATATGTCGTCCACTGGAACCCAAGACCAGAAGGCTGTTGAAGTGGCTACAGATCTTGTAGAATGAGCACGGATATTAACCGTGGCTGGTTTGCCAGACGATATATACCCCTGAATAATACACTGACGAATCCAATTTGCCACAGTAACTTTGGAAATGGCTTTACCCATGGCTGATTTTGCATACGAGACAAATAACTGGTCCGACTTGCGAAATTCTCTAGTCCTATGCAAGCAGAAACGCAGCTGTCTGTGTACATCCAATTTGTGCAATGTGTATTCTCCCTTGTTCTGAAAAGTGGGAAAAAAACACTGGTAAATTTATTGATTGATTTATATTTGCTTCTGAAGCAACCTTAGGCAAGAAAGACAAGTTAGTCCTGAGGGACATTCTATCTTTGTGAAAGATAAGGTAAGGAGGCTTCATACACAAGGCTTGTAACTCTGAAACCCTTTTGGCCGAAGTAATGGCCACCAAGAAGGCTGTTTTCCATGACAAGAACTTCAACGGAATTGAGGCCGCAGGTTCGAAAGGTGGACTTGTTAAGGCTTGCAAGACTAGAGTGAGGTCCCATGGGGGGAACTACAGACTTTATTGTTGGATTTAAAAGGAAGATGCCTAGTAAGAAGGTTTTGCACAACTTTGTAGAAGCTAAGGAACCTAAGCCATCGCCCACATGAAAATGGGAGATGGCCGCTAATTGTACCTTAACCGTAGAAGCGCTTGCTCCCTGATGAAAGATTAATGAGAGGAAGTCTAGGATGGTCGGGATAGGGACAGTAAATGGGTCCAAGCCCTTATCTTCGGCCCAAATGGAAAAACGTTTCCACTTACTGTTGTAAAGTTTTCTGGTAGATGGCTTATGAGCCACAACCAGAATGGCCTTAACGGGAGATGAGATACCGGGAGTCCTAGCCATCAATGGAACTGGATCAGCCAAGCCGCAAGCTTGAGGCTGACCAGGTTGGGCGTTGGGCAATCCGCGGGATGAGAAATCAGTTCTGGACTGGGATCCAGAATCCACGGAGGAGCCACACTGAGACCGCAGAAAGGGGAACCAGATCTGCCGAGGCCAGAATGGGGCTATGAGGATAACTCTGCTCCCCAACCGACAGGCTTTCTGAATGAACTTCATCATGAGAGGAAGGGGAGGATAAGCATAAAGGAGCCCGGGAGGCCAAGCATGGACTAGAGCGTCTCTGGAGGTTTCCCCTCTGGGGGGAATTATTGCGAAGTACTCGCTGCATTTTGTGTTTAAAGGAGAAGCAAAAAGATCGCAGCAAGGTTGACCCTATTTGTGGAAGATCTGTCTCGCAACAGATGGATTCAGAGACCACTCGTACGGAGTGAGGAGCACCCGACTTAGCTTGTCCGCTAATATGTTGGATCGTCCCGAGATGTGCGTTGCTACCAGAAAGCGGTTGGTGGAGATCACCCATTCCCAAACTCTCACGGCCTCTCGACACAGGGGGTAAGATCTGGTTCCTCCCTGTTTGTTTATGTACCAGACTACTGACATGTTGTCTGTCTGGATCGCAATAGTCTCCAGGGGAAGAAGGTCGTGGAGGGCTTGCAGCACCAAAAGCACCGCCCTCATCTCTAGGACACTGATATGCAATGCGGTCTCTAAGGGAGTCCACGTGCCTTGAACGGATCTGCCTGAACAATGCCCCCCCCCACCCGAGGCGAGAAGCATCCATGGTCAACGTGGCTTCAGCAGGGGAATCACAAAGGGCCTCCCTTCTCCGAGTTCCCGCGCATGCAACCACCAAAGAAGGGAGTCCCTGCAAACTCTGCTCAGCGGTATGGGCGTGTTCAGCGGGTGGAGCAAGAGGGACCATTGGACTTGAAGGGTCCATTGCAATATCCGCATTCGCAGGTGGGCATGGAGGGGAAAGACCGATCGCGGCTGCCATAGACCCTAGTGCCCTCAGGACTAACTCTGCTGGAGGAGAAGGATTTCGTAGAAGGGCTAACACCTGATAAGACAAGCTGTTCAGTTTGACTAATGTTAGGGTAGCTCGAGAGATTCGAGTATCCAACCTGGCCCCTTTGAATTCCAGGGCTCGAGTGGGGCACAGGCAGGACTTCTGCAGGTTTACTGAAATGCCTAGGTTGTAGGTTAGAGTCAGTGCGTAATCTCTCGCTACTGAGAGCTGATGCCTGTTGGTCGCGGTAAGAAGCCAGTCGTCTAGGTACGGGAAGACCTGAACGCCCTGAAGTCTCAGGTGGGCCGCAACCACCGCCATGACTTGGTGAACACTCTGGGGGCTGAAGTGAGGCAGAATGGAAGAACCCTGAATTGATAATGACTGGCTCCGAGCCGGAAGCGGAGAAACCTCCTGGATCGTCTGTCCATTAAAATGTGGTAGTACGCATCCTTGAGGTCTATGGAGCACATCCAGTCGTTCTCCCGCAGAAGGGGGAGGATAGATTGAAGAGTGACCATCCGGAACTTTTCCTTGGGTATAAACAGGTTCAGAGCGGAAAGGTCTAAGATGGGTCTGAGGTCCCCCGTTTTCTTTGGCACCAAAAAGAACCTTGAGTAATAACCCAATCCGGACTGATCTGGGGGGACGGGCTGGATGGCTCTTTTTCTTATCAGCTTTAAAATTTCTAAGGCCGCCGCCTCCCTCTGATCGGGTGGTACATCGGGGAGGTGTCTGGTTTTGGGGGGAAGATTTAGGAAGGGAATGAAGTAACCTCTGGAAATGATACGGAGCACCCATCGATCCATTGTAAGGGACTCCCAGTTTGACAGGTGCTCCGTCAACCGCTCCCCCCCCCCCACTACCTCCAGAGAGGGACAGTCGGGCAAGCCCTCAGGGCTGTTGCGCGGGTCTGTCCGAGAAAGGTTCTCTAGACCCGAAATTATGTGGCCCCCCTCTGCCTCTGGGTCGGCGTCCACCTTGTCCTCCTCTGCCTCTAGAGGACGAGTGGTCCGCAGCTGGATGGGATTGCTGAGACTTGTGGAACCACAGCTTCTTTTGTCCCCTCTGATTCCTGGAGAAGGATCTTTGGGGACTACAGAAGCGGACTCCGACAGCAAACAGCGTCTTCCCGTCCTTTTCGCTTTGGACCAGTGTATCGCGAACGGTCTTGCCGAAAAGAGCAGAACCCGTCAAAGGGGGCATTCACGAAGGATGCCTTGAAGGGATCCGCAAAGTCACAAAGACAGAGCCAGGTGTGACGTTGAAAGACGATCCCTGCTCCGCTGGCTCTAGCGGCTCCCTCCGATGCATGAGAGAGGAGCCGCATAGACGTATTGGAGATGGATTTCAGAGTGGCCATTCGTGTCATAAACACATTCCTGTCTCCGACCGACATGGACTCTGGGGGAGCTGCAGCGTATTCCTTGATCAAGTCTCGCTGTAGCCTGATGGTATGTGCCATATAGTTCAGCGCCCTTATAGTAAAGGTCGCTAAAGCAAACATCCACTTCCCAATCCGGTCCAACGCTCGAGATTCTTTATCTGGCGGGTGGACCAGAGAACTCTCCTGAGCGAACTCTTTCTTGGTGGCCGACGCCACCAACATGGCATCAACAGGGGATCCTTTGGCCCACGATTGCTTATCTGTGGGGGGGCCTCAGTATTTTGTCGGGACGCCTAGGTATTGGCTCCACGGTGTTGGGCTCCTTCCACGCCCTGGTGGTAATTAAGTCCACCAGGGGGTCAGCCAGAGGGGACACCCAAGAAGTAGATCGGCCTGCCTCAAACGCCTCCCGGAACACGGCCTCATCAAGAGAAGGTTTTTGGGCAGACCACCCCCCTCTAATACGCAACATTTCCATGATGTCTCCAAAGGAGACATCTTCAGGGGGTGACCTTGGGGAACCCTCCCTATCATCTAAGTCCGTGTCCGTGGTAACGGACTCGGGGGAGTCCAGGTGCCTCCTTTTACACCGACTTTTCCGAGGAACCTCCTCGGTGGGGCTATCCGAAGAGGGCTCGTCCACGGGTTGTTGTTCCTCAACAGGAACTAGCTGGAGGGCTTGGGCAGGCTGTCCCGATGGTCGGATGATGGAAGACAGACCCTCATACAGTGGGGGTACGGGTGGATCCACAGCCCGAACCGGGGATCTCGACAGTACCCACTACACTACCTCAAAAGCCGAAGGAGATTCACCCTCGCCAGCCTCTGAGAGCAATCTCCTCGGCTCCGAGGAAGGGATCGGGGTCGGAGCCGAAGCAGTCGGCGCCAAGAAAGAGGTGCGCTCCAAACCCAACAGCTCCGAAGATACTACTCCCTATGATCCGATGCTCAGCCCTCGGCCCAGAGAGCTCGGATCCGACAAGCTCGAGGGCATAGTCGGTGTCGAAGAGACAAGCGCTATCGGCGCCGACAATTCCCTGGGTCCGAATGGGCACGGATCCGATGACTCCGAGATCCGAAAGCGAGTCGGAGAAGGAGTGATCGGGGCAAATATGGGGGCCGCGCTCCCCCCCAGAGGGGGGTAGGCAAGAGCACCCCCATCTGCATTTGGGTCTGTAAGAACCAACGCATCATCCGATCCATATCCGCTTCAGAGATGCTTTTTGTTGACCTGGAAGAGGTAGTCGAGGCGGGCCGGGAGGGCCGCCTCGACGACCTCGAGGGAGACCGATCTTCCTCCTCCGGCGAGAAGCTAGGCGAATGGAACCAAGAGAAGGATCCGGAGACCCCCGAAGGAGACTTAGTTATTTTAGCTGGCGGAGCCGAGGGGTGAGACTCGGTCCGCCTTTTATGGGATCTATGTCCCTCCTTATCCTTGTGCCTCTTCTCCTTAGTTGAGGAGGCACTAGTTTCCCCAGAGCTCAAACCCGAAGTGGGAGGTTGAGGCCGGGTAGAGCTGGGGGAACAGAGGGCACCGAGGCCGCTGAGGCAGCCGGAGCCTGAACAGGAGAGGAAGAAGAAGCTGACTCCTGGGGGAGCTTTCCCGCCAGGATCAGCTTGTTCTTTCTATCCCGAAGTGCCCAGGGGTTAAAGGCCGCACAGATCTGGCAGGCCTCTGAGAGATGGGCTGCCCCCAGGCACAAAATGCACAGAGTGTGGCCATCAGCTGGGGAAATCTTGTGGCCACACTCAGTACATTTGGAAAAAAAAATGGCCTTAGGCCCTTCCGCCATGCTGAACTACTCACACACACACCCAAACGCTAAGGAGGGAGGGGGAGTGACAAGAAAACTAACTGCTGTACCAGTAAAATTTTAAAAAACTAACATAAACAAGGGGATAGAAGGTTTTACTAACACACACACTTGATTTTGACTTTTTTTGTGAAAAAGGATTGAAAACGATCTCACCCAGCCAGGAGCTCTTCAAAAGTAAAGCTTCTTCAGCCGCGGCAAAAAACGATCTGGGGTAATGTGGTTGGTAGCAGGGGATTATGGGTAGGGGGGAGGAGCTAGGAGCTCGGATCTTGGAGCTTGGTAAGCTGCCGGCTCGGATCTGAAGTCGAATCAGATACCCACAGGTTGCAGAGCAAATGAAGTAACTACTTCAGATGTTTGGTTCCAAGCATCCCTATCAGGGACGACCAGGGAGCTTCGGCCCCTAGACACTACGGATGGCATCAAAAGTGTCGGAACAGAACTCGGCTCCAGAACAGCAACAGGGGGAGCCGGAACCGAAGGTTCCACCAGTGGTACCAAACACGCCGGCTCCAAAAGACCAACATAGCTCAGAGGAATGATCGCAGAGGGCTGAACGGACTCAAGTGGCTCCGGAACAGACTGGGTGAGAGCCAACAGCAATTTAGGCAAAGCAGATGACTTCAACATTCTCAGCACTACCCTCTCCACATCATCTTCTGATAAACTCCTGGAAGACCTGGATGACAGAGTAGGAGAGCAGGATCTCTGAGGTATCAGAGATTTTAATATAGCGGAGGCCAGTAGAGGATCCACAGACCGTGAAATGGTCTCGGTGGTCGGCTCCGAAAAACTTTGAACCAACGCTGTAGTCACAGTAGTGCTCTCAATTGGCACTGAGCACTGTGGAGCCAAAGAGGCAGAAGACTTATCCGTCTTCGTGATTTTAAAAGGTGGCTCTGACACACCAGCTGGGGAGGGCCTCTTACAGGACTTTTCCTTTTTAGATCCCAGAGATCTAGGAGAAGAGGAAGAACTAGCCAGATCTTCCTCAAAGGAATATTTAAGAAGATTTTTTTTAGGATGAGCTTACTCTTAAGTTCTTGCAACACCCTAGGACTAAACGAGTTGCAAAATAAGGTATCCTGAAATGGATGGCCCCTACACAGTAAACGCAGTTACTGTGGCCATCCGTGATGAACATTTTCTGTGAGCATTTAATACATTTCTTGAAATCAGATGGCTTATGGTCCTTACTAACTTTGGACATTCTCACAAAATGCACACGCACAGAAGAAAAAAGGGGGGGGGGGCGACACTAGGTCCTCTAATTTAAACAGGCCTAACCCTGCAGAAAGAAAAAGACACCACGAGGACTAGGTCCTCTAAATTAAATGGGCCTAGTCCGGGCAAAGAAGGGAATGGAGAACAACTAGGTCTTCTAACTAAAACAAACCTAGTTAAGAGACAAAGGCAGGAAAGTCACACACTCAAACCAGAATACAGTGAAACTTTATATTAATAATAAATAAAAAAAAAAAAAACAGTGTTCTGACAACACCACTAATAAAGCTTAGTACTAAAGAATCAAAACAGAACAGAAGCTTGTCCTGTTAACTACGCTAACAATTTAGTAAGCGGTTATCCGCCAAAAACTTAAACTACACACACCAAACTAAACGCAAAGGCGCCTACAAAAACCAAACTATGAATAACACCAACAAACAGCACACAGCATACCAATACGATCAAGCCAAAAGGCTAATTATCAAAAGACTGCACACAAAGGCACAATTATAAAGGTAACTATTCTAAACTATGCTAACTCTGCTAAACACAAATAAGAAGGGACAATCCTGAGGAAAATTACAGAACCTGTCAGGTTTCTACGAAGCAGGAAGCTGAGAATCTGGAAACTTAGAGGCACTTATAAAGTTGTCTACCAAAGCAGCCAATACAGGAGGTGTTGCAAAAGGTTTAGGAGAGTCCACCTGAAGCAGCTCATAATACCCTTTTCTGGATATCAGACATTCAAGAAGAATCCCACTTAAAATATTCCATCATTCTAGCTCTATTATCTCCAAAACACAATTCCTCAAAAGAAAGACTCAAGATTCACTCATCAGAACAATAAGCCAAAGGCATGTGGGAAGAGTAGGAAAGGTTCATAGGTAGGTAATAGGCTATCGGCCCAAGTGCCTAAGTAAGTCTAGCCAACAAAGTTCCTTGGCTTATGCCAACCCAAGAAAGTTAATTTCCTGTGCCCTTGTCGAGCAGAGCCACAGAAGTGATCCCTGGGGTGTATTTCTTATTTCCCATCCACTAATCAAGATTTTTCTTGAAGTGCGTTAATGAGGAACTTTGCTTGACATAGATGGGTAGCTTGTTCCAGAATATGGGAAGTCTCTGGGACAGGAATCTATCCCTCCAGCAAGTCCTGTTTATTGTGGTGACAAGTTTTAGGTCCCTATAGCGTGCAGCTCGGAGGGATTGGGATTTCTTTAGGTGTAGCATGTCCAGCAGCTCTGGGTTTGACATAGCTTTATATGTTAGGCAGAGATCACCTCGTAGTAGGCGATACGCTACAGAGTAAAGCTAGAGTTTTTTGAGACGATCAGTGTAGGGCATCTGAGGCCAGTAATTCTCTTTGTGAGGTACTTCTGTGGCCTTTCCAGCTGCTGCAGATGTCTTGTGAGGTACATTCCAAAAGGGGCGTTTTACTCTATAATGGGTCTAATGAATGTCGAGTGGAGGGGAACAATGACCTCTTTTTTCCTGGATAAGAACCCTTTTGTGATGAGGTGTGCCATGTAGAAGGATTTCCTGACTACTGTGGCAATGTGATTATCAACGGAAAGACTACTGTCCATCTGGGTCCCAAGGTCTCTTTATCACACATTCGGTGTTAAGATGACTGCCGCCTATGTGGTAGTTAATGGGTACAGGAGTTTTTACCAAAGGGGATAACAATGCACTTTTTGGCACTGAGCTTGAGGCCATGGCTCTGACAACAGGCATCTGTCTCAGTGAGGCCCTTCTGTAGGATGTCCACATCATTTGGGGACTCAACTATAGCTCCTAGCTTGCAGTCATCTGTGAACTTCGTTAGCCACAGGCCTTCTGTGTTTAGTATCTACTTCTCTGAAGTACAGGCTAACAGGAGAGGTCCCAGGACTGAAACCTGTGGTACTCCACTTGTCACTCGTTTGAAGTCAGATTTTGAGTCTAACTTTTACAGTGTGGGTTCTGTCAGTGAGCCAGTTGGCAACCCATCTTGTGACATAGGGATTTACACCTAGTTTATTGAGTTTAGCTATAATTCCAGAATGGGGGATGGTGTTGAAAGCCTTGGCGAGGTCAAGATAGGCTGTGTGAACCACCTTACCTCGTCTACGGCTTTGGTGACTGCCTCAAAAAAGTCGACCAGGTTCAGGAGGCAAGATCTGCCTTTCACAAACCTGAACTGGGTGGGGTCCAGAGTGTGGAGGTTACCAAGGTATGTGTTTATGAATTCCATGATGATACGTTCCATGGCCTTGCAGACCACACTCGTCAGGCTAATAGGGTGATAGTTCCCAGGATCAGTGGTGGCTCCCCCTTTGTGAAGTGGGATAACTGCTGCTGTGTGCCATTCAGTGAGCAAAAAGCCTGACGTAAGGCTATGATTGAACACAGTGCTTAGGTGGGGAGCCAGTTTGCTCTGAAGTTTGTGTAAAACGCAGCCTGGGATGTCGTCCGGTCCCATGGATACTGTGTTTTTGGCTTTAAAGTGCTGCTTTTACCTGTGAAGTTGTGATTACAGGGACTCTGCATTCTTTCTGTATAGATATGGGCCCTTTAGGGGGTGAGAGCGGGGTAAAGTTAGCACTGAGCCTATCTGCCAGGATGTTGGCAATATCAGTTGGTTCTGTAATTTTTGTGCCATTGTGCTGTAACTCAGAGCAGATCTGGGTGTTGCCATTGAGATTCTTGACATAGCTATAGAATGCTTTGTCGTTGTCCTTAGAATCGGTGGCAATCTTGTATTCATGGCTAGCTTTGGAGGCTCTTATAAGGGATCTCAGCTTCTTGCTGAGGCTGACCAGGGAGCTCCTCCACTCATGGGATTTTACTCTCTTTTGCAACAATTTCTTCTTTCTATTGTAGAGTTTGTTTATGGTAGGGGACCACCAGATCGTCTTCCTTTTTTTGGAGGATAGCGTCTTGGTTCAGTTTGGGATAACACGATCCATGCACTCGTTTAAGTGCTTATAGAGTGCATCTGTGTAGGATTCAGCAGTTGTAACTGTATTGTCCATCTGCATGGGTGTCATGAAGTTCGCCACTTCTGTCTTAAAAAGCATGAAGTTTGCTTTGGAGAAATTTTTTACCGTGGTTTCCTTAATGGGGGGTGGGGGCGGGATGTGGATATCTAGGGTGATTAGCTTATGGTCGAATCAGACCAACGAAGAGTGGACTTCAGGTGTGGAACACTGGTCACTCATGTTGGTAATGACTAGGTCTAACAAACTCTGACACCTTATCTGACAAATTGTGTTCCCTTGCCCATTTAAAAGTTGTCTGAGGAGTAGGCACAGAAACCCCTTGGGGAAGCTTCAGAGCCATTAAGGCATTAAACAAGCTCCAATAAACTCCTACTTTGATCCTTTGAGGATCCTTAAGGCATACAGAAGTATGCTTAATCTTCTGCTTTTTCTTGGTAGTGGCATCAGCCTCAATACACACCAGAGGTTCAGACCTTTGATGAGATTCAATAAGTGTACCCAGAACCTTTTACCTGACCAGAATCAATGGAATCCCTCTAGAGCCTTCCCAGATCAACCACAGCTCCCCATTGACATCCAAATCAGATGTCTGCAAAGCCTCAGAGGATGTGCGAAAGAAAATCCATGCCAGATTCTGGCAGGGTCATGGCAGAGGAATGCAACACAGACATTGGATGGCCTACAGAGTTTTCACCCACTTCTATAGAAATGTCCAGTGGAGGGTGGGCAGCCAAAGAATCTGACAGATTTCTTGGCTGCCTTACTTAAAAGGACCTCAGAGACAGAAGATTTATAGAATCATAGGAAGTTACTAGGTTACTGGCCCTGAGGTCCTTACAAGCCTAGCCAAGAATTTAGCCCATGTTCCAAAAAGTCAGCACCCTATGCCACTGTCGAGCAGGGACAAAGGTGGAATCCCAGGGGTGTATTTTCTGTTCCACATCCAGTTATCCAGGTTGTGCTTAAAAAGGTTTAATGAGGTACTCTGCTTTACATGGAGAGGGAGTCTATTCCACAAAAAGGGGGAGTCTATGGGACACAAATCTGGACCACCAACAAGTCCTATTGATGTCAGACCAGGTAGAGGTCTTGCATGCAGGTTACTCGAGTGGAGCTTGACTTACAGATATACAGTACTCCCATCATGGCGGGGTCTGAGACTGCTTTGTATGCCAGACAGAGGTCAATTCTGAGAAGTCTGTAGGAGACTGAGTAGAGGGACAGGGCTTTTAGCCTATCTGTGCAGGGTAGATGTTTGAGGCCCTGGATTTTCCAGGTGAGGAATATCGGGAATATCTGTGGTCTCTCCAGCTGCTGCATGTGCTCTGTGAGGTACATGCCGAAAGGGGTATTGTATTTAATAATCGGTCTTATAAGGGAAGAATACAGGGATGTTATGACCACCTTTGCCCCTGGATGAGATACTTTTACTAATGAGGTGGGCCATGTAGAAAGCTTTCTATACAACGGCGGCAATATGGTGGTCAAAAGTCAGTTTACTATCAACCTGGGTTCCCAAGTCCCTCATGACTGATTGTGTGTGTAGTGCCTTATTATCAATGTGATAATTTGTGGGGATGTCACTCTCCCCAAAAGGGATGATTATGTATTTTTCAGCATTCATTTTGAGGCCATGTTTCTGGCACCAGTCATTTGTTTGGGTGGGGCCCTCTTGGAGGATGTCCACATCACTAGGGGAATTGATGGCAGCACCCAGCTTGCAGTCATCTGCAAACTTGGTCAGCCATGGCCCACTAAATTTGGCCTGCACCTCTGAGAAGTACATCCCAAACAGCAGAGGCCGCAAGACCGATCCCTGGGGTACGCCACTTGTTATGAGTCTACTACTTGAGGTGGCTTCCCTTATTTTGACTAGGTGGGTTATATCAGTAAGCCAGTTTGCTACCTATCTGGTAACATATGGATTGATGGCTAGTTGAGGGAGGCAGTGTGCACAGTCTTCCCCTCGTCTATGAGCCTGGTGACTGTCTCAAAGAAGTCGACCAAATTTAGCAGGCATGACCTCCCCTTGACAAAACCAAACCATGTGGGATCAAGCGTCTGGAGGTTGCCAATGTCCTTGTTAATGAGGTCCATGATAATCCACTCCACAGCCTTGCAGATCAGGCTAGTTAGGCTGATGGGTCTATAATTACCTGGATCGGTGGACACTTCACCTTTGTGCAAAGGGATGACAGTAGCTGTCCTCCATTCAGGTGGGATGAAGCCAGTAACTCAGGCATTGGTTGAATAGGGTGCCTAATGGTGCTGCAACTTTCAGCCTGAGTTCATATAGGATGCAGCCTGGGATGTTATCGGGTCCCATGGAGGTTGTATTGTTTGCCTTTGAGAGGGCAGTGATGACTTGCTCCCTAGAGATAAGGGGGGGGCAGGTACTCAGGATGTCCTGTTTTACTGATGGGGGAAACAAGAGGAGTGAAGTTTTCACTAAACCTGCCTGCCAGCAGGTTGGCTATATCTACAGGGTTTGTGTCTGTGGTGTCCTTGACCACCAGTTCTGAGCAGATCTGGGTGCTTCCCTTGAGATTGCGGACATATGTGAAGAAAGCCTTATGATCGTCTTTAGTAGAAGTGGCCAGTTTGGACTCATACTTTGCTGTAGAGGATTTCACTAATGCTCTTATTTGCTTGTTCAGGCTAAGGAGAGATTGCTTACAATTAGATACCTGGTCCTTCTTGAACCTGGACAGCAATTTTTTTTCCTTTTATTATAGACTTTATTTATTGTAGATGTCCACCAAACAGGTTTACTCTTCCTTGAGGAGGAGGATTTCATCCTGCCTGGTATTCCTGATTCCATGCAGCTATATAAATGCTCATAGATCACATAGTACTTTGGTATAAATTTGGACATACGTGCCAGTTTCTGTGGTGGGGGAGGGGGCTGTGAAGCTGTTTATACTTTCCCTCAGGAGGTTGTAATCAGCTTTGGAGACATTTTCTTTTGTTTGACCCTAGCTGGAGGGGGGGGGGGGTTCAGGGGAGATGGTGACATTGAAAGTGATTGCTTTGGGGTCGGATCTTACCAGGGATGATGACACTGTAGGGATGCTGCAGTGGTTACTCATGTTGATTAATACCAAGTATTGACAAAATCAAGAAATCTCTGGGTATTTGTGCTTGGCATGAGTATTTCTTCCAATCTATGGTTGGATAGTTAAAGTCACCCAGGATCAGGGTTAAAGCTTGAATCTTGATAGATTCGAAGAGGTCTAGATAAGGTGGAGTGGGCATTTGAGACAGAGTTGGAGGCCTGTAGCTAGCTATGATCTGAATAGGGGTCTTGTCAATTGTTAACTGCACCTGGAGTACTTCCTGTGCATCATACTGTTTGACCAGCCTAGAGCTGTGTATGTCTTTTATATATATTGCAACTCTACCTCTTTTTGTTTTGCCGCCCAAAGCTTGGGGTCTGAAAGAATGATAGGATGAGTAACCTGGTATGGCTGGACTGCTCTCCGCAGTTTTGAACCGGATTTCTGTGCGGTTACCACCCGTCCTGTTATCAGTGGGACAGTCACGGGTTGAGCCTTGTCATCCTGTTGCCCGCACTGTCAAGCAGTGGGACTTTAAAAGTCCCATTTTCAGATGCACTCTGAATTGTTGTGGAAAAGCCAAAATTACTTCCATTTTTCCACAGCAATTCAGTTACGTCACCAACCCAGATCTGCAAGCAGAGGTATTCCCTGTTAGGTCCGGGTGGTGTAAATCATGCAGCAATTGGCTGCAAGGATTGAAGGGGACGGGGTTCCACTAGGAAGAGCCCTACACAGGTCACAGCTGTAGAGCAGTTTTGTATTATCGCTTCTACAGCTGCTACTTGATTTTTAAGGACTGAGATTATTTTCCAGCTATCGAGGCCAATCAGCCAGTCAGCCAGCCATCTATAAAGCCAGCCAGCCAGGCAGCTCTGAGAGCCTGCTAGCCAGCCATCTAGGAAGCCAACCACTGAATCAGGCAAACAGCCTGCTAGCCAGCCATCTAGTAAGCCAACCAACTACTGAAGCAGGCCAGCAGGTAGGGAGCCTGCTACCAGCCAGCCACTCCAGCAGGTAGGGAGTCTGCTAGCCAGCCAGCCACTCCAGCTGGTAGGGAGCGCCTGTTAGCCAGCCAGCCAGCAACTCCAGCAGGCAGGGAGCCAGTCATCCAGCCAGCCATTCCGGAAGGAAGGAAACCAGCTAGCCCACCGAAGACTGTGACAATGGTAAGTACCCAATAGTCAATAGTATGTTGTGGCTCTAGTTATTTAAAATGGGAATATTATGCTTTATTTAAATTTAAGTTTTTAATGTTCAGAGGTAAACGGGCGTACAGTACACATTATCTAAATATGTGCAGTGGTAATTTTGAGATTTCCAAGCAGTACTTTTTAAAGGTATAACAACTGTGTGTGTGTGTGTGTGTGTGTGTGTGTGTGTGTGTGTGTGTGTGTGTGTGTTATAATTATAATTGTGGTTGTTTGGTTATGATTTGGAAGCATTACTTTTTAAAGGCAGAAACGTGTGTATAGAAGTTTTGCTTAATTCTGGTGGGAGGCAGTCAAAGAGAAATGTAGTGTGATATATTTCTATTGTAGTGGCCTGTTCAGGGTATTTTTTGTTTACAGATAGTTTACACTTTTTCGTGTGGAAATGTGTGCAATTTAATTTTGTTTTCAAGAAGTTAGGATATACAGTTTGGGTAATTTTTCCTGTTAGTTCTTGCAAGTCAATGTGCATGTGGTATAAGTCTACC
>NC_056735.1:1645537634-1645587634 GCF_019279795.1 Protopterus annectens | reverse complement strand
ATGAAATTACAGCAGAGGGAGGCAGACTTGTCAAGTCGAAAACAGGAGAGCAAGGAAAATTAGTTACATTACTTGAAGCTGATCAGGAAACAAAAAAGGACAGAGCAAGGGATTTCTCCACTGGTCGAACAATGTAACCATGGAAGCTCTGAAGACACAAAAATACTGAAATGGAAAAATAAATACCCTAGGTGTACAAGAGTTACAAAGTAAAAAAAAAAAAAGCCCACAGTGTGTATGTGTCCATCTGCATGTGCACACAGGAAACACCTCTTAAATGTATGTAAGCCAGTGATACCGAACTACATATCCAAGCCTTTAAAGCAAACAAGCTTCTGTCAAATTTGCTTTTACAGACAAGTTGGAAATGCTCATTAGAAATACTTGTTTAGGATGGACAGAACAGAAGGATATCATACCTAAAATCACCCTAAGGGACATGAGTTTAGTCAGACATACGCAAAGTAGCATACAGTGTACAAAGTAAATTCTGAGCAACCATTTAGCCAAAATCATTAAGTGCCCAATTAACAAAAACAAAAATGAAACAAGAAAAAAGGGGTGCAAGTAACGCAAAAGAGAAGTTTAAAGTGTCTTTAATGATGTATACTTGCTACACTGTTTTACATTATTAAGTTAAAGTACAAGAATGTCAGTAAATGTACTGCAATTTCAATTACACTCATTCATTCCCTGATAATCCACTTAATCCAGTTCAGAGTAGTAAGAGACTGGGAGCTTATGGCACTCAAGGGGTGCAAGGGACAGAAACTAACCCCAAGTGGGTTACCGAACAACTACATGAAGCACAAACATGCACACAAATAAAAACATAACCACACACACCCACACCCACCTATAGGCAATTAAAAAAGGTCATCAATTCACCAATGGCACATCTTTGGGATACAGGAAGAAACTGGAGCACAAAGTAAAATCCACAAACAGAATGTACTCCAGCAGAGAGCTGAACTGGAAAGCCCCAAGCTGTGAGGCAACAATTTTAAATAATGTACCACTGTGCCACCATATTTAACTGCAAAGCTTTGGATGGCCTTTGGAACCAATAGATATATTGCCACTTTCCAGGATTTCTTCTTCTTCACTGGGCACTTCGCTATGTTTTTTTAAGCAAGGCACCAGTGGATAACTTTGCTGATGTCATGGCTGCATGGACAAACATGTAATCTTTTCTGGATAAAAGATTCTGAAACTGATTTGGCTCTCTTGCTTGATGGTCATCTGAATGAACCTAGAACGATGAGAACAGAAGCAAACAAAGAGCTGAAAAGACCAGACACAGACTACAGAAGTCTCTGCGTGGGATTTGCTTTCCACAAGGAGTATGGTTATTAACTTTAGGAAATGACATCTACTTCTGGCACCTGCAAATGCCTTGGCTACAAACACACAAAGCACAATATAAATTAACACCTTTTTCTCCACAGGGGTTACTTGTCTACACCACGGATGCCAGACAAAACTGAATGATTAATGATGCTCAGTACTTTAAACACACAAACTTTGTCATAATGGGACAAGAAAGAATTAAAGATGGGGTAGATGGATGCCCCTCTTTATACTACTAAATAGCTGACATCCATATTAGAAGTGAGATCAGACATAAGGCCTTCTATGGCAGAAGATCCAAGTGCTAGAAATACAACAGTGAACAATGCAATCAACATCTGGAAATCAAGGACACAAATGGTGGTCCCCTTCTTAAATCTGCTCTGATGAAGATGGTAACAGAGAATTATTCACTGCCACTTGCCACTGTGGCTGATAAAGCTTCTTGGCTAAGCATTTTGAATCCTGAATGAAAGAGGAGTGGAGACTAGCTTCCTGCAAAAGAGGTGCTGTGTGGGCACCAGCTTTCTTAGGAAAGCATGATCCTTCGTACAATTTTAAAGCCCTGCATTTCAATATTCTGTGCTCTTCCTCCTGTCCTCATCGATGTTGTCTGGGCATTAGGTATGGTGGGAAGACTTCTTCCAGTTCAGAAGGTACTGCAGCCTGGGGTTGGAGGTATACCATTTTAAGAAGAGAATATATAGTATATCTTCTTCCTGGTATTGATCTGGGAGGACTTGTTAGCAATGATCTGCAGGTCTGCCTCCAACAGTTCAGAAAAGTACAGTTGTGTACCTACCATAAATGTAGATGTTTGAGTGTATTCACTGTTGCAGTCATTACACTAGGGTTATCCTGCTGGCAGGCTACCAGCAGTCAGCCTGAATTCCAAAGTCCTGGTCTGGCATCGGTTGCTGTCGCCTCTTCCCTGACGTCAGAGTGCCAGGGGTATAAAAGATGCAGCCAACACCATTTTCTTCAGTTTTTCTTGCCCCAGATGTCAGGTTCCCCCAAAAGGGTAGGCTATAAAAACATTGCTAATAAAAGCATGCACTAACATACACAAAACCTTCATCTACAAGCAAATACACCACATAGGTTTTATAGGATAGAGAAGTACAGAGAAGTCCCAGCAAAGGAGGAGGTATGGTGGGTGGGTAACCTGGACTGCAACAGTGAATACACTCTAACATCCACATTTATGGTAGGTACACAACTGTTCTATATTCATCGTGTTTCACTGTTGCAGTCATTACACTTGGGTTGAATCCCAAAGCTAAGGTAGGGCGGCTGGGTCTAAATAGCATTAGGAGTGGCTAAAAGGCCCTGCAGAACTGCAGTGGCAAAGCCTGCTCTGGATTTAGAGTAAAGAGGTAAGTGGTAGTGCTTGGTAAAAGTGTGCACTGAAGTCCAAGTTGCAGCCTCCAAAATATCCTTGGTTGGTACTCCTCTGAGGAAGGCTGCTGAGGTGGCTGCTGCCCTGGTAGAATGTGGTCTAATTGCACTTAGGCACTGATTTGCCATGTTGTGAATAGCAGAAACGAATGCAGTGTCCTATCCATTTTAAAATAGTCTGCTTTGAGATAGCCTATCCTTGTGATCCTGCAGCATATGCCACTAGAAGCTGCTCAGTCTTTCTGAAAACTTTAGTTTTGTCCAAGTAGAAGCGTAGCTGTCTGTGTATGTCCAAAGAATGCAGAAGTCTCTCCCCTTTATTCTGTGGTTTGGGTAAAAAGTAGGCAAATGAATGGTTTGGTTAAGAGCCATACTGGACACTACCTTAGGCATAAATGTTGGGTTTGTCCTTAGAGAAACCCTGTCCGGATGGAAGATAATAAAAGGTTCCACAGCCATTAATGCTTGTAACTCTGAGACTCTTCTTGCTGAAGTTATTGCTAGGAGCAGAGCTGTTTTCCATAATAAGAATTTAATATCAGCTGTATTGGCTGACTCAAAAGGAGGCAGTTTGAGTTTTTCCAAGACAAAATTGAGGTCCCAAGCAGGTATTGGTGCTCTCATAGGTTGGTACTGGGCTATCTGCCCAAAGGCATATATTAGCCCAGCCACGTTGTGCGGTATTCACCGCCCCTTTAGTAGTTCCCTAGACCCTTGTACAAGCAGCTAGTACCCTTGGCCCCTATCTAGTAATGCTGTTGGTGTGATCCCCAGTGTGAACTTTCTGTTACCCATCCACTCATCAAGGTTACTCTTGAAGACTGATAGTGAGGGGCTCTGTCTTATGTAGATCGGGACCCTGTTCCATAGTAAGGGAAGTCTCTGCGAAGGGAATCTATCCCTCCAGCATGTTCTATTCATTGTTATGTTGAGGTTTATATCCCTAGAGCATGTAGCTCGAGTAGATTTGGTTTTGCTAAGATGGACCATATTCAACAATTCTGGGTTGGACATGGCTCTGTACGTTAGACAGAGATCACTTCTGAGAAAGCGGTATGCAACAGAGAACAGTCTTAGCTTTTTCAATCGTGCTGCATAGGGCAACTGTTTGAGGCCAGTAATCCTCTTGGTTAGGTACCTCCATGGTCTCTCCAGCTGCTGGAGATGTCTAGCCAGGTACATTCCAATTGGTGCATTATACTCAATAATGGGTCTGATGAGGGAAGAGTAGAGGGGCACCATTACATCCTTAGATCTTGATGCGAAACCTTTTGTGATCAGATGGGTCACATAGAAGGATTTTCTAACCACTTTGGCAACATGGTTATCAAAGGAAAGCTGACTATCTACTTGGGTCCCTAGATCCCTCATTTCTTCTTCAGATTTCAGGGGATTACCTCCTATGTTGTAGTTTGCGGGTACTCTGTTTTTTCCAAAGGGGATTACTATGCATTTTTTTGCATTTAGCTTGAGACCATGGCTTTGACACCACGTATCAGTCTCATTTAGGCCCTTCTGGAGGATCTCCATGTTGACCGGACACTCTATTATAGCACCCAGTTTGCAGTCGTCCGCAAACTTAGTCAGCCACAGCCCTTCCGTGCTTTCTTGTACTTCTGAGAAGTATATGCCAAACAGGAGAGGCCCCAGGACAGAGCCCTGAGGCACACCACTTGTTACTGGTCTAGATTCGGACATAGATCCTGCTACTCTTACTTTATCTCCTTGGAGGTCTTATGTTTTTGGCCCCCCTGAGGAACTGCCTAAGCAATGGATGTGCAAAAATTGGTGGTTCTGTATTGTAATGAGCTGAAATGGCAGAGGCATGGATCTTAATTGATGAGAAGGATAGGCCTTTGTCCAGCATCTCAGTCAGATATTGTAAAATCTGAGGAATATCTGGTACAAGCATGTCAATTCCTTGCGCCTGGTTCTAAGCACAGAATCTCTTCCATTTTTCTGCGTAAGATTTCCTGGTGCTGGGCCTCCTGGCCTCCAAAATAACATCCATAACCGCTTTAGAGAGAGGTATATTCTGAATGGTCACACTATCCGCCATGCAACTAGATTTAGGGTTCTGAGTTGGCTGTGCAGGATCTGATTGTTTTGTTGGGTCAGCAAATGAGAAATTTGAGGCAATGTCCAGGCTGAGCCTTGAGATAAGCTCCTTAGGACTGGGTACCAGTGTTGGCGTGGTCAATCTGGGGCAATTAAAATCATTTGTGGCTTCTCTTGTCTGACCTTTAGGAGTACCTTTGGGAGGAGAGGCAGTGGAGGAAAGGCATATACTATAAGGTTGTTCCAGCTGAATGACAAGGCATCCACTTTCCATGCTTGTTTGTGATAAGTCCTTGTGCAGAATCTCTGAAGTTGGCAGTTGAGAGGGGAGATAAAAAGAGCTATGTCTGGGCATCCCCATTTCCTTGTTATCATGCTGAAGATTTGTGGATCTAGTTTCCTTTTGTGAGGATCCATGAGGTTTCTGCTTAGTTCGTCTGCCAGAGCATTTGTTTTTCCTGGCAGGAATTGTGCTTGCAGGTGTACTTGGTAGGTCAATGCTGTGTTCCACAAAATAATGGCTTGTCTGCAGAGGGGGTAGGAATGCGTGCCCCCCCCCCCGCTTGTTTATGTACCACATAACTGTGGTGTTGTCCGTCTTTATCAGCAGCTGTCCTGGATGAAGTAGGTCCTTGAAGGTTGTCAGGACATTTTGTACAGCTAGCATCTCTTTTTGATTGATGTGAAGATGCCTTTGGCTTGGGGGCCATGTGCCCTGAATACATTTTCCTGCCAGGTGGGCCCCCCAGGCATAATCTGACGCATCTGTTGTTAGTGTTTGCCTGGCTATGGGTAAAGTGAATGGCTGTCCCTTGTTGTGGTGACAGGCCTGTGCCCATCGAAAAGTACAGTTTTGTACCTACCATAAATGTAGATGTCCGAACTGGATAGCATCTGCAGTCATAACAACTGGGTTGTCCTGTCGTCAGGCAGCCCTTCAGTCGGCCGGATTCCAAAGTCCGGGTCCGGCTTCGGCTGATGTCGCACTTCACCCGACGTCATCTCTGTTGGTCTTCGGGTATAAAAGCATCAGCCGACGCCATTTGCCTCAGTGTTTCTTGCCCCAGATGCCAGTAGCCCTCTTGAAGGCTAAAATTTGGATAGATGCCAATGTTTCCAAAAAGATAGAGGTAAACACAAAAATAAGCATGTATGTACATATATACAAACAAATACACCATAAAAGACTCCCCCCCACCAGCTAGCTATTAGGAGGGTAAACACCCTAGGAGTACCACAGAGGGGAAGGAGGGAGGGTAATCCTGACTGCAGATGCTATCCAGTTCGGACATCTACATTTATGGTAGGTACAAAACTGTACTATGTCCTTCATGGATGCATCTGCAGTCATAACAACTGGGTAGAATACCATAGCCAACTAGGGAGGAGGATAAAAGTAGATTATGGTGTGTTTAGGATCCCTTGCAGTACAGCAGTGGCAAACCCTGCTCGGGATCTGGAATATAGAGGCAAATTATAATGCTTGGCAAATGTATGCACAGAGGTCCAAGTAGCCGCCTCAATAATGTCTTTGGTTGCCACTCCTTGTAAGAAGGCTGTGGTAGTGGCTGTTGCCCTTGTAGAATGAGGTCTTATGTTCTGTGGAATTGGTTTTCCATGGAAGGAGTAACAGAATCGTATGCAATTTCCTATCCATTTGGAGATTGTCTGTTTGGAAATAGCTTTTCCTTCCCTTCCTGTTGCATAGGCTACAAAATGTTGGTCAGTCTTTCTGCTATTTTTTGTTCTGTCCAAGTAGTAGCGTAGCTGTCTATGTACATCCAAGGTATGCAGTATTCTTTCCCCTCTGTTTTGTGGGTTGGGAAAGAAGGTAGGTAGGTGGATTGCCTGGTTTAAAGACACTCTGGATACCACCTTAGGCATAAATGTAGGATTAGTCCTCATGGACACTCTATCTTGGTGGAAGATTAGGAAGGGTTGCACTGCCATTAAGGCCTGTAGTTCTGAAACCCTCCTTGCTGAAGTAATTGCCAGTAGGAAAGCAGTTTTCCATGACAGGTGTTGTAGGTCTGCTGTTGCTGCTGGTTCAAAGGGTGATAGTGTCAACTTTTCTAGCACAAAGTTTAAGTCCCAAGCTGGTAATGGTGGTTTCCTTGGAGGTTTTACATTCTTGATTCCTCTGAGGAACTGCCTGAGCAAAGGGTGCGAAAAACAGGTGGATCAAAGCTGTATTCTGCTGAAATAGCTGATGCATGTATCTTGATGGAGGAGTAGGACAGGCCTGAATGAAGAAGTTCGGCCAGATACTCCAGAATGTTAGGCATATCTATGTTTGACACATCTTTTCCTCTTTCCGTACTCCAAATGACAAACCTTTTCCATTTTCCAGCATAGTTCCTTCTTGTTGAAGGTCTGCGTGCTTCAAGAATAATGTCTTTAACTCTTTGGGAAAGTTCTGGATTAGCTGCTGCTATGTGATGTTCCATGCAGTCAGTTGCAACGTTTTTAGGTTTGGATGTATGATGCTGTAGTTGTTCTGAGTTAACATCAAAGGCATCAGGGTATTGGCCACATATTGTTCGAGACATGCTCCTCAGCAGTGGGTACCAGTGTTGTCTTGGCCAGTTTGGAGCTATCAGGATTATCCTTGGACGTTCTTCCTTGATTTTTAGTAGTACTTTGTGTATCAAGGGAAGAGGTGGGAATGCATATGCTGTTAGGCCTTTCCAGCTGAAGGAGAGCGAATCCACTTTCCATGCTAGTGGGTGGAATGTCCTTGTGCAGAACTTTTGAGCTGGTGATTGAGAGGTGATGCGAATAGATCTATCTGAGGCATTCCCCATTTCTTTGAGATGGTCTTGAAGATGTCCGGGTGCAGCTTCCATTCGTGGGCATCCGATGTGGTTCTGCTTAATATGTCTGCTAGAGTATTTTCTTTTCCCGGTACAAATATTGCCTGTAACTGGATGTTGTAGCTGAGTGCCAGGGTCCACAGCTCCAAAGTCATTCTGCATAGGGGTATGAATGAGTGCCTCCCTGTTTGTTGATGTACCACATGACTGTGGTGTTGTCTGTCCTTATCATCAACTGGCCCTCTTGGAGAAATGGTTTGAACTTTTGGATTGCCAGTTTTACTGCCAGCATTTCTTTTAGGTTGATGTGCAGGTGAAGTTGATCCTGTGTCCACAATCCTTGCACGCATTTGTCCAGCATGTGGGCCCCCATCCTAGGTCTGAAGCGCCTGTTGTGATGGTTTGGCTTGCTTGACATCTGCGAAAGGGTAGGCCTGGGTTTGACTGACATGCCTGAGCCCACCATAGGAACTCCTGCTTTAAGCATGGAATTAGTGGGATTTCTGTTTCTAGGCTGTGTCTGTGTTGGGACCATAAATTCTTTAGGTACCACTGTAGTTTTCTCATATGTAGTCTGGCAAATGGGACCAAGATTATGCATGATGCCATGAAGCCCAAGGCCTGCAGTACTTTTCTTGCTGTTAACTTGTTCAGTTTTGTTAGTGCCAAGAAGTAAAGAGGAGTTCTTTTGTTTTTCTGTAGTCAGGAATGCCATTTGTTTTACTGTGTCCAATTCAGCCCAAGAATGTCCTTGTTTGGGATGGTATCAGCCTTGACTTTTGTAAATTGACTGTGTATCCCAGTGCTTGTAGCAAGTAAATGACCCTTTGTAAATCTGTTGTCAGCTTGCTTTTGTTGTCCCCTTGTAGCAGGCAGTCGTCCAGGTATGGGTAAATTTGAATTCCTGTAGTCTGCAATGGCGATTACTGATGCCAGGCATTTTGTGAATACTCTGGGCAGTAGATAAGCCAAAGGGCAATGCTGAGAATTGATAGTGCTCTGATCCTGCAAGAAATCTGAGGTATCTTCTGCAGATTGGTCGAATGGGGACGTGCAGGTATGCCTCCTTGAGATCTAGAGTTACCAGCCAAGACTCCTTGCCCAGCATGGGAAGAAGTTGCTGTAGGGTCAGCATTTTGAATTTTGGGACAATGATGTATGTATTTAAGGTGGACAGGTCGAGAATTGGTCTCCAACTTTTTCCTTTCTTGGAACTAGGAATAGTCTGGAGTAGAACCCCTTTCCTTGCTCTGCTGTTGGCACTCTTTCCACAGCTCTCATGTTTGCTAACTCCATTATCTGTTGTAGTGCCTCTGTTCTTTGATTTGGAGGTAGATTTGGCATTCCTCTTTTGACTGGTAAAGTGTGGAAGTGAAACCGGTAACCTTGATCTATGGTTTGTAAAATCCACTTGTCTTTTGTTATGTAGTGCCAGTTCTTTGAAAATAAGGTTAACTTTCCGCCTAGAGGAGCTGCTATTTGTTCCCTGGTAGGCGGATTTAGGGTTAAGTCACTGTGGTTGTGCTGATGTAGTGGCAGTGGTTGTGTCTGTGCCTCTGTTGTTACCTTGCCACTGTCTGTAGGCACCTCCTCTGGATTGGTTTCTGCCTCTGGAACGTCTATTCCTGCCCCTTTGAAATTTTGTGGAGTCAGGAAAGGACCAATTTTGGCAGGCCAGTTCCTGCTAAACCTTGGGGTTGAACCTGCAAGAAATCTTTAACCGTTTGAACAGATTTTGCCTTTTCTTCCATTTTCTTCATAACCTGCTGGGCAGGTGTACCAAACAAACTTGTCTTATCCATAGGAGCATCTAGCAACTTAGCTTTAACATGATCCGGTAAAGCTTGCTCCTTTAGCCATGCATGCCTTCTTATCACTGTGCCAGTCATGGCTGATCTAAATGAAGCCTCCAGTGCATCATAGCCACATTTTAAGGAATGGTTGCTAACCTGTTGTATGTTATTTACCATTTCTAATACATATTTCTTATCAAGAGATTCATCAGTGGTTAGTTTTTTAGTTAACTGATCAAGCATAAACTCTTGGTATTGTATCATGTGAAACTGACAGTTTAAAGCTCTAGCTGAGAGAGTAGCTGAAGTGTAGACCTTTTTACCCCATCTGTCTAATGACCTTGCTTCCCTTTCAGAAGGAATAGGGTTTTTAGCTATGGTCGCGGCTACTGCCTTGGGACCCTGGGATATAGTCTGCAAGTGGGGCCTTGTAAAGGTGGTGATGAGTATCTGGCACCCTGTAAAATCTGTCTGGTTTGGCAGGGGCTGGGGGTAAAGAATCTGGAGCGGAGCAGACATCATTGAAAGCATCATCCACCACAGAGAGAACAGGAGGTATAGCTAAGGGCCTGTGCTGTGGGAGGTGCAGAAAGGTCCTAAGTCTTTTTCTGGAGTCTGAAAAATCCTGTTGCTGCCATTGGAACTGCTCTCGCATGGCATGTAAGGTTTCCCCAAAGGAGAATTCTTCTGGTGGGAAGCAGCTGGAATGGATTCTTCGGCATCAGAATCTTCAAAATTGGAGAAAGGAGCCTCTGGCTGGTCAGTTATGTCTGATTAGTCAGCAGAATCATCAGAGGACACTGGCTCAGGGGCTCTGCCCTAGGTCTCTTCTCTGGGGCTGAGAGGCCCTGTCTGGGTGAGATTGAGATCCTCTAATTAATGAAATTAAATCTTCTGCCAAAGTAAGCATTTGAGAACTAGAAGAGGGCCTGGTTGTGGGGGTTTAACAGGCACTGTCTTAGTACTCTTGGCTGCTTTAGCCCTGGCGAAGGCCTTAATGGACATGGCTGCTGGAGGCCTAGCAGCACCACGTGCTGGGGTAGAGACATCCAAGGGAATGGTGTCTGATAAGTCAGTGGCAACCACCGTAGTGGATAAAATTTCTGAGGCCGATTCAAGAGTGGTAGCAGGGCCTCAGTTGTAGAGATAGGTTCAGCTGTACTTTGATCAGTTTTCTCGGTTTCGCCGAAACCGAGACACTCGCGTTTGCTTAACCATGGTTTCGCCGAAACCGCGGACCGCGAGTGTCGGTCTTTATCTTTGCGTTTTTGGCAGATTGGGTAGTCGGAGGATCCGACGTCATAATGTACGCACAATCAGATCCGAAAACCTGTTCTGCAAACTCCGACCGACGCCTAAGCGTGTCGGTTGAAAGAAGCACAGGCGAACAGGCTGCTACGTCGTGGGCTGGGCCTAAACAAGGCAGACAATAAGAGTGGAAATCTTTATGAGGTATTTGTTTCCCACAGGTTAAACAATTATTAACTTTTTCTGACATCGGCTGAGGCAAGAAAGAGTCCCCAACGGGGTACTTAGCTTTAGAAGTCTTCGAAGTAGTATTCGGTAGAAGTAATCTCTGGATCCGACCGACCGGCACTTGCGAACAGCTTCTGCTTCGGGCGCCACGCGGCAAGAAAGACTGAGGAAAATGGCGTCGGCTGATGCTTTTATACCCGAAGACCAACAGAGATGACGTCGGGTGAAGTGCGACATCAGCCGAAGCCGGACCCGGACTTTGGAATCCGGCCAACTGAAGGGCTGCCTGACGACAGGACAACCCAGTTGTTATGACTGCAGATGCATCCATGAAGGACATCTCCTGTTGCAGGCAGGGAATGAGTGAAATTAATGATTCCAAGCTGTGGCAATGTTGAGTCCAAACACTTTTTAGATACCATTGTAGTTTCCTCATATGCAGTCTTGCATATGGAATTAGCAGAATGCAGGAGGCCATGTAGCCCAGAGCCTGCAAATTTTTTTCTTGCAGATAACTGGGTCTTTGTTGCCATGCTTTTGAAGTAAGAATTCAGTTGCCTTTGTTTGTTTGGCATGAGAAGCCATCTGGGCAGTTGTATTTAAGCTTGCACCCAGGAATATTATCTCTTGAGAGGGTACTAGTTTTGATTTCTTTTCGTTTACTGTGTACCCTAGGCAAATTAGTAATCTTTGTACAAACACCAGATGCTTTAGTAGAATGTCTTTGGTCTCTGCTTGAATAAGGCAGTCGTCCAAGTAGGGATATACTTGTATTCCTCTTTGTCTGCAAAATGCAAGTACTGGTGCCAGGTATTTTGTGAAGACCCTGGGTGCAGTAGATAAGCCAAAGGGCAGTGCAGAGAATTGGTAGTGCATTGAGCCAGCTATGAATCTGAGGTATCTTCTGCAGGATTGTCTGATTGTGACATGCAGGTATGCCTCAGGTCCAAAGTTACAAGCCTAGCCTTCTTTCCCAGCATGGGCAGAAGCTGTTGCAGAGTCAACATTTTGAATTTTGGTATGTCCAAAAAAGTATTTAGAATAGACAAGTCCAGAACTGGTCTCCATGCTTTGTCCTTTCTTGGTACTAAGAAAAGTCTTGAGTAAAATCCTTGTCCCTGCTCCTGTTGCGGCACAGGCTGAATGGCCTTCATGTCCATGAGAAATGTTACTTGTTTTTGTGCCTCTGCCCATTGACTGTGTGGCAGGTCTGGCATACTTTTTGCCTTTGGAAGGGTGTGTTAGTGGAACCTGTAGCCCTGAGAGACTATGTTTAGGACCCATTTGTCCTGTGTGATCATGTGCCACTTTTGTGAAAAAAGTGCTAGCTTACCCCCCAAGGGTGCTGCCAAGAGAGAAATGCTTGGCATTGGCAGAGGAAAGTCATTGGGACTGTTTCCTATATGGCTGTGATTTCTCAAGCACCCCATTGTTTGGGCCTGTATGAGCCCTGGGGCTGTTGCCTGTCTCTAGGGCATCTGCATCAGCCTCTTTGTGGCCTGTCTGACAAGGGAAAAGACCAGTTCTTAGGTCAGTTCCTGCTAAATCTGGGTGGCTGTACCTGTAAGAAATCCTTCAATGTCTGCATAGATTTAGCTTTATCCTCCATTTTCTTCAACACCTCTTCTACCTTAACACCAAACAAAGTATCATGCTGTAATGGAGCATCCAATAATTTTGCTTTAACATGATCAGGTAGAGTCTGTTCCTTTAACCAAGCATGCCTTCTAATAACAGAACCTGTTACAGCGGCCCTGCAAGAGGCCTCTAGTGAATCATAACCACATTGCAAAGTATGTTTTCCCACTTGTTCAGCTGCATGCAATAAATCCTGCAATTCTTTGTTCACAGAATATTCAGATTTTGTCAACATTTTCTGTTTTAACAAAGACATTAAGTATTGCTGATATTTGAGCATATGAAACTGACAATTTAAAGCCCTTACAGCCAAGGTAGAATAAGTGTAAACTTTTTTCCCCCATCTGTCCAGTGCCCTAGAATCACTATCTGAGGGGACAGGGTTTTTAGCAGTAGCAGCCTTGACCCCTTTGAGGCCCTGAGGGATAGTTTCTGGGTCAGCAGCAGGGTTTTAATATAGAAATTTATGAGAATCTGGAACCCTGTAGTATCTGTCCGGCTTAACAGGTGCAGGAGGTAAAGAGTCAGGAGACAGGCCGGACTCTGAAAATACATCATCTACAATGTCTAGAACAGTTGGAATTGCAAGAGGTCTGTGCTGAGGTAGTAGAAGAAAGTCTCTAAGCCTTTTCTTAGAATCTGAATAATCTTGGCTCTCCCAGTGGAAATTCTCCCTCATGGTATGCAGGGTTTCCCCAAATGAGTAATCCTCAGGAGGAGAAGCTGAAGGAATAGATTCTTCAGCATCAGAATCCTCATAGGGAGGAATAGGATATCCCTGTTCTGAAGAGGAGTCAGAGGAAATGGAAACCTGATAAGAAGAATCATATTCAGTATCTTGCCTAGGCCTCTTATCAGGAGGGGGATGGGAACCCCTGATCAAAGTTATTAGGTCTTCGGCCAGTTTGAGCATATAATAAAGAATAATCCTCAGGAGGAGAGGCTGAAGGGATAGATTCTTCAGCATCAGAATCCTCATAGGGAGGAATGGAATATTCCTGATCGGAAGAGGAAATGGAAACCTGGTCTGAAGATTCGTATTCTATCTCTTGCCTAGGCCTCTTATCAAGTGGGGGATGGGAACCCCTGATCAAAGTAATTAGGTCTTCGGCCATTTTAAGCATCTGTTTTTTAGGCAAGGTGGCCTGTCCAGAAGAATGCTGTACTTGTTTCTTTGTCTTTAGAACTGCTTTAGTCTTTGCCCTTGAAGCTGAAGTAGGTTTCACATATAACTGTGTATGCCTGAAAACACCCTCAGAAGTCGATGCCTGCTCAGCGGCACTGGACCCATCTGAGGGAATAGTTTCCGAGTGTCCAATACATTGAGTTTCCAGCAGCCTAGTCGGATCCACATGGGAGTCGGAAGCGGCCTGTGGCTCGGAGGTAGCGGGCATCAGGGGCTGCGAAAGTGCCTCACTGAGAACCGGCGACAGGCCAAGCGAGAGCCTTGTTGGTTTTGGACCTTGGATGCCTGTCCTTTTCTTTTTCTTTGCACTTTTTATAAACTCCGGTAGTCGGCTGTTCTGACGGCATTATATAATTGAATCTTCTGGCAAAGTAATGAAATGCAAAATCGTACTGACGCTTAACGTTGGTTAAATCTAGCACAAAACCGACAACCAGCAACGTTATGATCACGGCCTAGGCAAGGAATACAGTAAGAGTGAAAATCATTATGAGGTATTTGCTTCCCAAAAGAAATACAATTATTAACTTTTTCTGACATCGGTCTGGAGCAAGAAAAAAGTTTCCCCAATGGGGTACTTCACTTTAACGAAGACTTCGGATCTGAAATTCAAATTTGAAAATCTCAGGAGTCGGCCGACTGGCACATGCAAACTGCTTTTGCTTCGAGCACCGGGCGGCAAGAAAGACTGAAGAAAATGGCGTCGGCTGCATCTTTTATACCCCTGGCACACTGATGTCAGGGAAGAGGTGACAGCAACCGACGCCGGACCTAGACTTTGGAATTCAGGCCGACTCTGGGTAGCCAAGCACACAGCAAGGACATATTACTGCAGCACCTGGCGTTTGTAATAACTGAGGTTAAAGTACATTTTTGTACCTACCATAAATGTAGATGTTCCAGTGCTCATACAGCTGCAGTCATAACAAATGGGTTATCCTGCCGTCAGGCGGGTCCTCGGTCGGCCGAATTCCGAAGTCTAGGTCCGGCTTCAGTTGTCGTCGCTTCTTCCCTGACGTCAGTGCGGCAGGGGTATATAAGAGGCAGCCGACGCCATTTTCTTCAGTTTTTCTTGCCCAAGATGACAGGTGCTCCCAGAAGGAAGGCAAACATAATGTTATGCAAAGATGCAATGTTGATCAATCAAAAACAGTAGTTGCAAGCAAATACACCATAGAAGAATACCCCAAAAAGGTTATATGAAAAGTGTTTGTCATAAGGCCTGTCCTAAGAGGGGTTGGAGGGAGGGAAACCTGGACTGCAGCTGTATGAGCACTCGAACATCTACATTTATGGTAGGTACAAAACTGTACTATGTTCATCGTGCATACAGCTGCAGTCATAACAGATGGGTAGAATCCCAAAGCTAAGTAAGGGTGGTAGGCACTAAGTGGAACTAGGAGGGGCTAGGATGCCCTGCAGGACTGCTGTGGCAAAGCCCACTCTAGATTTTGAGTATAGTGGGAGGTGATAGTGCTTGGAGAAAGTGTGCACTGAACTCCAGGTAGCTGCATCCAAAATGTCCTTGGTAGGGACCCCCCTGAGGAAGGCTGCAGAGGTAGCTGTGGCTCTGGTGGAGGGGGATCTGATGCATGCAGGCACAGTTTTTCCATGAAATGAGTAACAAAAGCGTATGCAGTGGGCTATCCATTTTTAAACTGTCTGTTTGGAAATAGCCTTTCCTTGAGCACCTGCAGCATAGGACACAAAGAGTTACTCAGATTTCCTGAATGGCTTGTCCAAACAGAAACAAAGTTGTCTGTGAATGTCCAAGGAATGTAGTAGTCTTTCCCCTTTGTTTTGTGGATTAGGGTAAAAGGTAGGTAAGTGGATAGTCTGATTCAAAGCTACACTGGATACTACCTTTGGCATAAAGGTAGGGTTGGTTCGTAAGGAAACACTGTCCTGATGGAAAATCATGAATGGTTGCACAGCCATGAGGGCCTGTAGCTCCGAAACCCTGCATGCTGAGGTGATAGCCAGAAGAAAGGCTGCTTTCCATGACAAGTACTGTAACTCTGTTGAAGAAGCTGGCTCGAAGGGAGGAAGGGTCAGCTTTTCCAATACGAAGTTGAGGTCCCAAACAGGGACTGGTAGTTTCCTTGGGGGTTTTATATTCTTTGCCCCTCTGAGGAACTGCCTTAAGAGAGGATGAGAGAATAAAGGAGGATCTGTGTTGTATTGTGCAGAAATGGCTGAAGCGTGGATCCTGATGGAGAAGGAAAGTCCATTGTTTAACATCTCAGCTAGGTACTGTAAGATTTGAGGTATATTTATTACCCAAGGATTCTGTCCCTCTTCTTGATTCCAGGCACAAAATCATTTCCATTTGGCGGAGTAGGCCTTTCTAGTAGAAGGTCTTCTGGCCTCCAAGATGACATCCTGCACCTCCTTGGAGAGGAGAAACTGTTGGGAAATCAAGGAATTCTCCATGCAGCTAGAGTTAGAGTTTTGAGATGGATGTGAAGAGTTTTGTAGTTGTGCTGGGACAACAGAAGAGGGACTAGAGGTAGGATCCATGGTGGGGAATGTGTCAGGCTCTTCAGGAACGGATACCAGTGTTGTCTTGGCCAGTCTGGAGCAATGAGAATCATTTTCGGCCTCTCTGCTCTGGCTTTTAATAGAACTTTGGGCAGCAGAGGAAGAGGCGGGAAGGCAAAGACTGTCAATGTTGCCCAATTGAAGGATAGTGCGTCCACTTTCCAGGCCTGTGGATGATAGGTCCCTGGACAAAATTTTTTCAACTGGCAATTTCTGTGGGTAGCAAAGAGATCTATGTCTGGCTGTCCCCATGCCGGAGTTATCTTTGTGAAAACTTGAGCATGCAACTTCCATTCGTGTGGATCTGTCATATTTCTGCTCAGGTTGTCTGCCAGTGTGTTTTCCTTCCCTGGCAGGAATTGTGCCTGTAGTTGAATTTGCAGTTCCAGTGCTGTGTTCCATAGGGTCATGGCTTGCCTGCACAGGGGATATGAATGAGTTCCCCCCTGTTTGTTTATGTACCACATCACTGTGGTGTTGTCTGTCTTTATCAATAGCTGGCCTGGATGCAGTAGGTCTTTGAAGGTCATAATAGCCTTTTGCACGGCTAGCATTTCCTTTTGGTTGATGTGAAGGTGATTCTCTTTTCGGGTCCATTTTCCCTGAATGCACTGATCTGTCATGTGTGCTCCCCAGGCGTAGTCTGAGGCGTCTGTTGTGATGATTGGAGTTGCTTGAGGTACACAGAAAAGAAGACCTGTGTTTCTTCGGCAAGCTTGAGCCCACCACATAAATTCCTTTTGAAGGCATGGAATGAGTGGTATAATTGCTTCCAAGCTGTGGCTGTGTTGAGACCATAAGTTTTTTAGGTACCATTGAAGTTTCCTCATATGCAGCTTTGCACATGGGATTAGTAGGATGCAAGATGCCATGAATCCCAGAGCCTGCAGGATTTTCCTTGCAGTTAGCCTGGTGTAAGTTGCCATTTTTCTGAAGTATTGAGACAGTTGCCCTTGCTTGTCTGGCGTGAGGTAGGCCATCTGGGTGGTTGTATGCAAGCTGGCACCCAGGAAAATTATTTGTTGAGAGGGTATTAGTTTTGATTTCTTTTTGTTGACTGTGTATCCCAGGAAGTTCAACAGTGTTATTACAAACGCCAGGTGCTGCAGTAGTATGTCCTTGCTGTCTGCTTGGATCAGGCAGTCGTCCAGATATGGGTAAATTTGTATCCCTTGCAGTCTGCAGAAGGTGATTACTGATGCCAGGCATTTCGTAAACACTCTGGGTGCAGTAGATAAGCCAAAGGGCAATGCAGAGAATTGGTAATGGGTTGAACCTGCAAGAAATCTGAGGTATCTTCTGCAATCTTGTCTGATAGGGACATGTAGGTATGCCTCCTTGAGGTCCAATGTTACCAGCCAAGACACCTTGCCAGCATGGGAAGAAGCTGCTGTAATGTGAGCATCTTGAATTTTGGCACCTGTAGATATGTGTTTAGGATTGATAAGTCTAAGATAGGTCTCCAATCTTTGTCTTTCCTTGGTACCAGGAATAGTCTGGAATAAAACCCTTGACCTTGTTCTTTTGCAGGTACCTCTTGAATTGCTTTCATGTCCATGAGAGCTGAAATTTGTTTTTGTGCCTCTGCCCTTTGATTTTGTGGCAGGTTTGGCATGCCTCTCATTTTTGGAAGGGTGTGAAAGTGGAACCTGTAACCTCTGTCTATAATGTCCAGAATCCATTTGTCTTTTGTAAAAATATGCCAATTTTTTGAGAATAATGTCAGTTTTCCGCCCAAAGGTGCTGCCATTAAAGCTTTGTTTGGCAGGTGTAGGGGGAAGTCATTGTGTCTGTTTTCTAAAAGACTGTGATCTATCTTCTCCACCTCTTGGGGTTGGTGCTTGCCAGTGTCTGGCTCTGAAAGATCCTTGAGGCTGCCCTCTACCCCTTGGACGCCTGTATCTGCCCCTTTGAGGTCTGTCCGTGGCTGGAAAGGACCAATTTTTTGAAGGCCAGTGTCTGCTGAAATGTGGAGGCTGTACCTGCAGAAAATCTTTCACTGTTTGCATTGATTTTGCTTTTTCCTCCATTTTCTTTAGCACCTCATCAACTTTAACACCAAACAATACATCTTTTTGAAGAGGTGCATCCAATAATTTAGCTTCGACATGATCTGGAAAGGTTTGCTCTTTGAGCCAAGCATGCCTACGTATAACAGACCCCGTAACAGCAGCTCTACATGAGGCCTCTAAAGCATCAAAACCACACTGCAAGGTATGTTTACCCACTTGCTCTGCACCATGCAACAAATCCTGCAACTCTTTTAAATCTGGTTGTTCTGGTTGTGTCATCTTGCTTTTCAGCTGAGATATCAAAAACTGTTGATACTTTAACATATGGAACTGACAGTTTAATGCCCTCATGGTTAAAGTGGCCGAGGTGTACACCTTTTGCCCCCACCTTTCTAAAGCTCTGGAATCTCTCTCTGAAGGTAATGGGTTTTTGGCAGTAGAGGCCTTAATTCCCTTGCGACCCTGTGAAATTGTTTCTGGGTCAGCAGTATGGCTTTTATATAAGAACTGGTGAGAATCAGGAACCCGGTAATACCTGTCTGGTTTCACAGGAGCTGGAGGCACAGAATCTGGATTAAGGCTGGCTTCTGTGTACACATCATCCATGTATCTAAAACAGGAGGGATAGCCAGAGGCCTATGCTGGGGGAGCAGAAGAAATTCCCTGAGCCTTTTCTTAGAATCTGAGTAATCTTGGCCTTTCCAGTGAAAGTGTTCCCTTAATGTATGCAGGGTTTCCCCAAAAGAGATGTCTTCGGGGGGAGAGACCGAGGGGATAGACTCCTCTGCATCAGAGTCTTCGAATGGAGAATAGGCATAATCCTGGTCCTCAGATAGTTCTGAGGTAATAGAAGCTTGATCTGAGGAAGGGTAGTCTTCCTCTAATCTGGGCCTTTTGTTAGCGAGGGGTTGAGAACCCCTGATAAGAGTAATCAAATCCTCAGCCATTTTAAGCATCTGTTTTTTAGGCATGGTGCCTTGAGAGGGGGTCTGAGAAACCTGTTTTTTGGTTTTCATGGCTGCTTTAGATTTAGTGAAGGCTTTAATAGAGAAGGAGGAAGGCCTGAAGACCCCTTGAGAAATGGCAGGCCTGTCTAAATTCTGAGTTTCCCCGCCAGGAGTGGCGTCGGTATCTGTAGTAGGAATGGGAGCCGAGGAGCCTGCGACCTCGGGTACTGAAGACACCGGTAATGCATTGTCATCGGTACTCAGGGGCTGCGTAGGTGCCTCGCTGAGTACCGGAGAACCGGTAGTCGGCCTTAGCGTGGTTTCAGTAGGAGGTGCAGACCTCGTATGTCGGTCCTTATCTTAGCGTTTTTTGCTCAAAACTGGAGTCGGAGTATCCGACGACATAATATAATTAAATTTTTTGCCAAAAAAGTGAAGGGTGAACTCCGCCCGACGCTTAATAGTGCGCTTGTTGAATCTAGCACAAAAACGGCAGGCCGAGACGTCGTGGTCTGGGCCTAAGCAAGGTATACACAAAGAGTGGAAATCCTTATGCGGTATTTGCTTCCCACATGAAATGCAATTATTAACTTTGTCTGACATCGGTCTGAGGCAAGAAAAGTTTCCCCAACGGGGTACTTAGCTTTCAAGAAGACTTTGGCTGAAATACTTTCGTAAATCTCAGGAGCTGGCCGACCGGCACTTGCAAACTGCATCTGCTTCGGGCACCGCGCGGCAAGAAAGACTGAAGAAAATGGAGTCGGCTGCCTCTTTTATACCCCTGCCGCACTGACGTCAGGGAAGAAGCGACGACAACTGACGCCGGACCTAGACTTTGGAATTTGGACGACCGAGGACCCGCCTGACGGCAGGATAACCCATCTGTTATGACTGCAGCTGTATGCACGATGAACATCCCAACTGTAATGACTGCAACAGTGAAACACGATGAACATCTATTTGGACAGCTGTAGTATGCGATCAAATTTCTTCTATACCAGTCATGTTCTCAGTATGGCTTTACAACTTCTTTGTGTTTTCTCATATTAATATTCACTTTAAAGTCTTGATATCTGCACTCAGAAGCTTGTAAGGCCTGAATGAAGTACACCCAGTTTGAGTACAGAAACCCCTAATAGGACATTTACCTTTCAAATTTTCTCAGCAGGAGCTCTGGATCAGTAGGGCCTAATTTTATCTGGGATACTAGAGTTCTGTTTGCCAGGGATGTTAACATTTCTTCTGACATATAAAGTTCTCTGGAAACAGGAAAGTCAGACTGAAGTCAGCCTGCAGCTGATTCACATACATTATAAGTAATACTGTAACAATGACAGTGACAATAGGATGATCATCAGATCTTCTGATCCATTTAGCTAACCAATGCAATGACATCAAAGATCACTTAAAAAGGAAATGTGCCCCTTCATGGAGTGACAGCTTCTCACCCCATGATTTTCATCCCTGCAAAGAAAGGGAGATGAATGGGCTGATTCAGTGCCCAAATTAAAACAAAACTTCTAAGCAGAAATCGGTACAAAAAAATAAATAAATAAAAAGAGGACCAAGATAGGGATACAGTCTATAAAAAGGAAAGAAGATACCTCACATGTAAATAAAATGTACAATAACCTGGATGGGCTCGCTATTCTAGTCCATCTCAGGCAAAAATCTCATTGCTGAAAGGCTTCCAAATGGAGCCCAGCAAAGAGGGAAACTATTGTTCATCAATCCAAAATGAGAAATCACTCGCATTCTCACAATAATGTGCAAGAAGTCCATGTCACATGTTGGATAGGCTGAGGTCCATTTATAAAAAGACAGACCTATGCTGAATCTGGAGAGGGTTGTCACAATAAAGTCCCTAAGTGTGAAATCTAAAACCTGTGACTAAAGCTTCAACCATCCAGGAATAAAGAAAGAAGTTATGTACTCACCATAACGTTCCATCTGAGTAGGTAAAGTACAGTTTTGATCTACCATAAATGTAGATGAGTGTTCACACTGCTGCAGTCATTACACTTGGGTTATCCTGCCGTCAGGCGGTCCCGCAGTCGGCCCGAATTTCAAAGTCTTGGTCCGGCATCGGTTGCTGTCGCTTCTTCCCTGACGTCAGTGCGCCAGGGGTATATAAGATGCATCCGATGCCATTTTCTTCAGTTTTTCTTGCCCCAGATGTCAGGTGCCCCCAAGTAGGTAGGCAATACATATTGCTAATCAAAAATATACAATAAAAACAATACCTTCAGTTACCAGCAAATACACCCCAAAGGTTGTATAGGATATAAAGGTATAGATAAGCCCAGCTAGTTCAGAGGGGATGGAGGGAGGGTAACCTGGACTCCAGCAGTGTGAACACTCGAGCATCTACATTTATGGTACGTACAAAACTGTACTATGTTAATCGTGTTACACTGCTGCAGTCATTACACTTGGGTAGAATCCCAAAGCTGAGGTTGGGTGGCTGGTCTATAAAGAGTTAGGATTGGCTATGAGGCCCTGCAGAACTGCAGTGGCAAATCCTGCTCTGGATTTAGAGTAAAGAGGCAGGTGGTAATGCTTGGTAAAGGTGTGCACTGAACTCCAAGTTTCAGCCTTCAAAATTTCCTTGGTAGGTACTCCTCTGAGAAAGGCTGTTGAAGTGGCTGTTGCCCTGGTGGAATGTGGCCTAATGTTATTTGGGACTGATTTTCCATGCTGTGTGTAGCAGTACCGAATACAGTGCCCTATCCATTTGGATATAGTCTGCTTTGAGATAGCCTTACCCTGTGATCCTGCAGCATATGCTACAAACAGTTGCTCAGTTTTCCTGAAAGCCTTTGTTTTGTCCAAGTAGAAACGTAACTACCTGTGTATGTCCAAAGAATGCAGAAGTTTCTCCCCTTTATTCTGGGGGTTTGGATAAAAAGTTGGCAAATGGATGGTCTGGTTAAGAGCCACACTAGATACCACCTTTGGCATAAAGGTAGGGTTTGTTCTTAAAGATACCCTGTCCTGATGAAAAATTATAAAAGGTTCCACTGCCATTAATGCCTGTAGCTCAGACTCTTCGTGCTGAAGTTACTGCCAGGAGCAGAGCTGTTTTCCATGATAAACATTTTAGATCGGTTGTATTGGCTGGCTCAAAAGGTGGTAGGGTCAGTTTTACAAAACGAAATTGATGTCCCAAGTTGGTGTTGGTGCTCTCCGGGGCGGTCTTATGTTTTTAGCCCCTCTGAGGTACTGCTTTAGCAAGGGATGAGAGAATAAAGGAGGATCCGTTTTATAATGTGCTGAAATGGCAGAGGCGTGGATCTTAATTGATGAGAAGGATAGGCCTCTGTCCAGCATCTCAGTTAAGTATTGTAAAATCTGAGGAATGTTTGGAACAAGAGGGTCAAGGCTTTGAGCCTGGTTCCAGGCGCAGAATCTCTTCCATTTTTCTGGGTAAGCTTTCCTGGTGCTAGGCCTCCTGGCCTCCAAAATGACATCCATAACAGCTTTAGAGAGAGAGGTGTTATCTGTTTGACTAATGTATCTGCCATGCAGCCAGGTTTAAGGTTTTGAGCTGACCGTGCAGGATCTGATTGTTTTGTTGAGTCAGAAGGTGTGGAATTTGAGGCAAAATCCATGGTGGGCCTTGAGCCAAGTTCCTTAAGATAGGGTACCAGTGCTGGCGTGGCCAGTCTGGAGCAATCAGGATCATCTGTGGGTTTTTTTGTCTGGCTTTTAGGAGTACCTTTGAAAGAAGAGGCAGTGGCGGGAAGGCATAAACTTTTAGGTTTTTCCAGCTGAACAGAAGAGCATCCACTTTCCATGCTTGTTTGTGATAAGTCCTTGTGCAGAATTTTTGTAGTTGGCAGTTCAGTGGGGAGGCAAAAAGATCTATGTCTGGGCATCCCCACTTTTGCGTTACCATGCTGAAGATTTGTGGATTCAATTTCCATTCGTGAGGGTCCATGATATTTCTGCTTAGATCGTTTGCCAGAGTATTTTTCTTTCCTGGCAGGAATTGTGCTTGTAGGTGAACTTGATACGTTACAGCTGTGTTCCACAAGGTCATGGCTTGCCTGCATAGGGGATAAGAATGAGTGCCCCCTTGCTTATGCACCACATTACTGTGGTGTTGTCAGTCTTTAGTAGTAATTGTCCTGGATGTAGAAGGTCCTTGAAAGCTGTTAGGGAATTTTGAACAGCCAACATCCCTTTTTGATTGATGTGAAGATGCATCTGGTCTGTGGTCCACTTGCCCTGAATGCATTTTCCTGCCATGTGTGCTCCCCAGGCGTAATCCGAAGCATTTGTTGTTAGAATTTGCCTGGCTGTGGGTTGGGAAAAAGATTGACCCTTGTTTAGGTGACATGCCTGTGCCCACCATCGAAACTCCTGTTGTAGGCAGGGAATCATTGGTATTACTGCTTCTAAACTGTGAGAGTGTTGAGTCCAAACACTTTTCAGGTACCATTGTAACTTCCTCATATGCAGTCTGGCATATGGTATTAGTAGTATGCAGGATGCCATGAATTCCAGGGCCTGCAGAATTTTTCTTGCAGGGAGATGGGACTTTCTTGCCAGCGTTTGAGAATATTGAGTTAGCTGAACTTGTTTGTCTGGCGTGAGGTAAGCCCATCTGGGCCGTTGTATTTAAGCTGGCACCCAGGAATATAATCTGTTGCGAGGGCACTAGTTTTGACTTCTACTGTGTACCCTAGAGAAATTAGCAACCTTTTTACAAATGCCAGATGCTGTAGAAGAATGTCCTCTCTGCTTGAATGAGGCAGTCGTCCAGATATGGATATATTTGAATTCCTTTTTGTCTGCAAAATGCAATTACTGGTGCCAGGCACTTTGTGAAGACCCTGAGCGCAGTAGATAAGCCAAAGGGCAGTGCAGACAATTGGTAGTGCACTGTACCAGCTTTGAATCTGAGGTATCTTCTGCAATTTTGTCTGATAGGGACATGCAGGTATGCCTCTTTAAGGTCCAGAGTAACAAGACAAGCCTTCTTGCCCAGCATGGGTAGAAGCTGCTGTAATGTCAACATTTTGAATTTCGGAATATCCAGGTAAGTATTCAGAATTGAAAGGTCTAGTTATGGGCCTCCAGGCCTTGTCCTTTCTGGGGACCAGGAAGAGTCTTGAATAAAATCCTTGTCCTTTTTCCTGTTGTGGTACTTTTTGAATAGCTTTCATGCCCATGAGGGCTGAAATTTGTTTTTGTGCCTCTGCCCATTGATTTTGTGGCAGGTCTGGCATTCCTTTTTAGCCTTGGTAAAGTATGAAAGTGGAATCTGTAACCTTGTGACACAATATTCAGGACCCATTTGTCTTGGGTGACTGTTTGCCAGTTTTGAGAAAAAAGTGCTAGTTTTCTCCCTAAGGGGGCTTCCAAAAGGGACGTGCTTGGCGTACGAAGGGGAAAGTCATTGTGACTGTTTCCTGTATTGAGACTTGTCCTCCCCACCTTTTGGGGTTGAGGTGCCCCACTGTCGTTGTCTGTTTGAGCCTTGGGGTTGAGATCTGCCTCTTGGGAGTTTGTATCTGCCTCTCTGTGGCCTGTCTGACACTGGAAAGGACCAATTCTTTGTTGGCCAATTTCTGCTAAACAGAGGTGGCTGTACCTGTAAGAAATCCTTGACTGTTTGCATAGATTTAGCTTTATCCTCCATTTTCTTTAACATCTCTTCTGCCTTAACACCAAACAAAGTATCATGCTGTAAAGGAGCATCCAATAATTTTGCCTTAACATGATCAGGTATACTTTGTTCTTTTAACCAAGCATGCCTTCGAATCACAGAACCTGTAACTGCGGCTCTACAAGAGGCCTCTAAATAATAAAAACCACATTGCAGAGTACGTTTTCCCACCTGTTCAATTGCATGCAATAAATCCTGCATTTACTTACAATCAGGAGCTTCTGTGCTTGCAAGCATTTTCTGTTTTTACTGAGCCATTAAATATTGTTGGTACTTAAGCATGTGAAACTGGCAATTTAAAACTCTTACTGCTAAAGTTGCAGAAGTGTATACTTTCTTCCCCCATCTATCCAAAGCTCTGGAATCTCTGTCAGAGGGTACTGGATTTTTTACAATAAAAGCCTTAACTCTTTTGGACCCTGGGAAATAATTTCTGGATCAGCAGAAGGGTTTTTGTAAAGAAACTTGTGAGAGTCAGTGACTCTATAATACCTATATGGCTTGGCTGGAGCAGGGGCAAAGAGTCAGGAGATAAACTGGATTCAGAGAACACATCATCCACAATATCTAGCACAGGCGGAATAGCCAGGGCCTGTGTTAAGGTAATTTTCTTGGATTCTGAGTAATCCTGGCTTTCCCAAAGGAAATTCTCTCTCATGGTATGTAAAGTTTCCCCAAAAGAATAATCCTCAGGAGGAGAGGCTGTAGGGATAGATTCTTCGGCATCAAAGTCCTCATAGAGGGGTAGAGAGTATCCCTGGTCTGAAGAGGAATCGGAGGAAATGGAAACCTGATCAGAGGAGTCATAGTCTGTATAATGCCTAGGCCTTTTCTCAGGAGGGGGATGGGAACCCCTGATTAGAGTAATGAGGTCTTCGGCCATTTTAAGCATCAAAGTCCTCATAGAGGGGTAGAGAGTATCCCTGGTCTGAAGAGGAATCGGAGGAAATGGAAACCTGATCAGAGGAGTCATAGTCTGTATCATGCCTAGGCCTTTTCTCAGGAGGGGGATGGGAACCCCTGATTAGAGTAATGAGGTCTTCGGCCATTTTAAGCATCTGTTTCTTAGGCATGGAGGACTGTCCAGGAGAATGCTGTACTTGTTTCTTTGTCTTTACTGGTACCTTTGTCTTGGCTGTTGTTTTACTGTAAGTTGTGAAAGTCTGAAAACACCCTCAGAAGCAGATGCCTGCTCAGCGGCTCCGGACCCATCTGAGGGATTAGTTTCCTTAGGCCCAATACCTTGAGTTTCCAGAGGCCTAGATGTCTCCACGTGGGAGTCGGAAGTGGCCTGTGGCTCTGAGGTAGCGGGTGTCAGGGGCTGCGAAAGCGCCTCACTGAGAACCGGCGACTGGCCTAGAAGAGGTTTCGTTGCCGGTTTTGGACCTCGGATGCCTGTCTTTATCCTTGTCTTTGCGTTTTTTCGGTATTGAGGCATGGAATACAGTAAGAGTGGAAGTCCTTATGAGGTATTTGCTTCCTACAAGAAATACAATTGTTAACTTTTTCTGACATCAGTCTGAGGCAAGAAAAAAGTTTCACCAACAGGGTACTTAGCTTTTTTGAAGACTTTGGATCTGAAATTCGACTTCAAAAATCACAGGAGTCGGCCGACCGGCACTTGCGAACTGCTTCTGCTTCGGGCACCGCGCGGCAAGAAAGACTGAAGAAAATGGCGTCGGATGCATCTTATATACCCCTGGCTCACTGATGTCAGGGAAGAAGCGACAGCAACCGACGCCGGACCAAGACTTTGGAATTCTGACTGACTGCGGGGCCGCCTGATGGCAGGATAACCCAAGTGTAATGACTGCAGCAGTGTGACATGGTGAACATCTTCATTTGTCTGCAACCTGTGGGTATCGGATCAGAGCCAGCAGCTTTCCAAGCTAAAAGATCAGAGCTCTCAGCTCCTCCCCTTACCGATAATGCCCTGCCACCTCCCTCCAGTCCTCAGATCGAGTTTGCCTAAAACAAGAAACAGACTAAGACAGTCGAAAGAGGAACACTAACCTAATGCAAGACAAGGTGAAACCTTGCGTCATGGAAAAAAACATAAAACATGTTAGGGTCAAGGGGGGGGGGGGGTCGGTTGCAGACAAATGAAGTTACCTACTCAGATGGAACGTTATGGTGAGTACATAACTTCTTTATCTAAAGTAGTTAACTTCATTTGATCAGCAACCTGTGGGACAGAGTCCCCAGCTACCTAAATCCCTGGGAGGACCTCAAGGAAGGATATTCCGGAGCACTGCAGAGCCAAATGATGCCCTACTCCTGGATATCAGATCCAACTTATAATGAGAAATGAAGGTATGAGAAGAGGACCAAGTAGCTGCTGAGCAGATGTCGTCTACAGGAACTCTCGACCAGAATGCTGCAGAAGTAGCCATAGACCTGGTAGAATGGGCATGGACCCCCAAGGGTTCAGGCTGGCCGGAGGCTAAATAAGTGTGCACGATGCACTGGGATATCCATCTGGCCAAGGTAACTTTCGTAATAGGCTTACCAATAGATGGTTTTGCGAAAAACACAAAAAGCTGATCTGATTTCCTAGTAGTAGCCATCCTTTGCAAGTAAAAACGCAATTGTTTGTGCACATCCAATAAGTGAAATCTGTATTCCCCTTTGTTCTGAAAGTTGGGGAAGAACATAGGCAAATTAATGGATTGACACTGGATTCGGAGGCCACATTAGGCAAGAAAGAAGGGTTAGTCCTGAGAGAAACTCTGTCCTTATGGAAGACCAGATACGGGGGTTTCATGCAAAGGGCCTGAAGCTCAGAAACTCTCCTGGCTGAAGTAATTGCAATCAGGAAGGCCGTTTTCCAGGATAAAAATTTCAACTCAACCGAAGCAGCCGGTTCAAAGAGTGGGCCAGTCAAACCCTGAAGAACCAAGGTTAAGTCCCAGGGTGGAACCGCATTCTTGACCGGAGGTTTCAACAGAAAGGTGCCCTTCAAAAAAGTTTTGCATATCTTAGCAGACGCTAAGGGGCCAAGGTTATCCTCTATGTGGAAATGGGAAATAGCTGCCATTTGGACTTTGACTGCAGAAGCACTAGCTCCTTGGTAAAAGATAAGGGACAAGAATTCAAGAACTGTTGGGATGGGAGCAGTAAAAGGATCTAAAATCCCTATTTTTGGCCCAGATGGAAAAACGCTTCCATTTACTTCTGTAGATCTTTCTGGTAGAAGGTTTATGCTCCACTACCAGAATAGATTTTATGGGAGACGAGATACCAGGAGTCATTGCGATTAGTGGAACTGGATCAACCAGGCTGTGAGCTTGAGGTCACCCAGGTTTGGGGGCTGTAATCCCGCAGGATGAGAGATCAGAACCGGAATGGGATCTAAGATCCAAGGAGGAACTACACTGTGAGACCGCAGGTAAGGGAACCAGATCTGACGAGGCCAGAATGGGGCTATGAGGATAATCTTGCTCCCCGACCAATGAGCTTTCTGCAGAAATGTTGTCATTAGCGGAAGAGGAGGATAAGCATAAAGGAGACCAGGGGGCCAAGCATGCATCAAAGCGTCTCTGGGGCTCTCCCCTGTTGGGGGAATCAGAGTGAAAAACTCGCTGCATTTTGTGTTTGAAGGAGAAGCAAAAAGATTGCAGCAAGGTTGACCCCATCTGAGGAAGATCTGATTCGCTACTGATGGGTTTAGAGACCACTCGTAAGGTGTGAGAATTGAGCGACTCAGCTTGTCCGCTAGAATGTTGGACCAACCCGGAATGTGCGTTGCTATAAGAAAGCGGTTGGTGGAAATCGTCCATTCCCAAACTCTCATAGCCTCTCGACAAAGAGGGTAAGATCTGGTTCCTCCCTGTTTGTTGATGTACCAGACTACTGCCATGTTGTCTGTCTGAATTGCAACAGTCCCCAGAGGAAGAAGGTCTTGAAGGGATTGCAATGCTAGAAGCACTGCCCTCACCTCCAGGACATTGATATGCAGAACGGTCTCTAAGGGAGTCCATGTGCCTTGGACGGTTCTGCCCACAGAAATGCCCCCCCACTTGAGGTGAGAAGCGTCTGTGGTCAGCGTGGCTTGGGGTTGAGGCATCACAAACGGTCTCCCCTCCCGCAGCTGTTGGGAATGGAGCCACCAAAGAAGGGAGTTCCTGCAAACCCTGCTCAGGGGAATTGGAGACTCCAACGGGTGGAGTAGGAGAGACCATTGAATGTGAAGAGTCCATTGTAGAACTCTCATATGCAATCTTGCTAAAGGTGACAGGCTGATGGCTGCCGCCATGGAGACCAGGGCTCTCAGGACCAACTCTGCAGGTGGGGCTGGACACTGTAGGAGCGCCATTATGTGTAGTGACAAGTTGCGCAACCTGTCCACTGTTAGAAAGGCTTTGGCTTGGCGCGTATTTATTCTGGCCCCTATAAAATCCAGAACTTGCACAGGATGAAGAGACGACTTCTGAAAATTTATAGTAATGCCTAGACGCTGGGCCATGGCTAGGGAGTAATCCCAGGAGGAGCAAAGCAGATGCCTGGTGGGGGCGGTGAGGAGCCAATTGTCCAGGTACGGAAAGACCTGAATTCCATGAAGTGTCAGATGGGCTGCTACAACTGCCATGACCTTGGTGAACACCTTGGGGGCTGTGGTGAGGCCGAATGGGAGAACCCTGAACTGAAAGTGACTGGCTCCTAGCCGAAAGCGGAGAAACCTCCTGGACCATCTGTCGATGAGAATGTGGTAGTACGCATCCTTGAGGTCTATGGAGCACATCCAGTCGTTCTCCTATAGGAGAGGGAGAATAGATTGCAGAGTGACCATCCGGAATTTCTCTTTGGCAATGAACAGGTTTAGAGATGACAGGTCCAGAATTGGCCTCAAGTCCCCCGTCTTTTTTGGCACCAAAAAGAACCTGGAGTAATTGCCTAATCCAGACTGCTCTGGGGGGACGTGCTGGATGGCCCGTTTTTCTACCAACTTCGAAATTTCTGAAGCCGCCTCCTCCCTTTGATCGGTTGGGACATCGGGAAGGCGCTTTGTTAGAAGGGGAAGATACAGAAAGGGAATAGTGTAACCTCTGGATATTATTCGGAGCACCCAAAGATCTGTAGTAATGGACTCCCAACATTGTAGGTGCTCCGAAAAACGTCCTCTGACTGCCTCCAGAGAGGGACAGCCGGGCAAGCCCTCAGGGCTGCTGCGCAGATCGGTCTGAGAAAGGTTCTCTGGACCTGAAATTCTTCGGCCCCCCCTCTGCCTCTGGGCTGGCATCCACCTTAAATGGTGGTTAGATGCCACAAAATAAGTGGCAATGCCTTAACCATATATGTGTTGTAAAGGCCACTAGGACCTCTTCCGTCCTTATCAAGGGGAGTGCTAACCTTCTCTCCTTTCATACAACACTCAACACACACAAATCTTAGAAATAGTTTTAAAAGGTTTTTTAAAACTCTCACCCAACGCCAAGAGCTCGTCGCTTGAAGCTATCAGAAGCCGCGGCAAACGAGATCTGAGGACTGGAGGGAGGTGGCAGGGCATTATGGGTAAGAGGAAGGAGCTGAGAGCTCAGATCTTTTAGCTTGGAAAGCTGCCTGCCCGGAACCGAGGATGGATCCGATACCCACAGGTTGCTGATCAAATGAAGTTAACTACTTCAGATTAACTGTTCGATACCACACGTCTTGGTCAACTTGCCTGGTACAGGCTCAAACAGTGACTCTTCCCCAGCTGGGCCAATGAACTATTTTGTGTGTGATTGCCAGGATAAGCCTCAACCACAAATAACTCTGAAACATTTCTGGATGGCGTGAGTAGGCTGTGCTCCTAGATCAGGTTGAACTAACACAAGCCAAAGACAGCCAGGAAGTAGGTGGCACAAGCATGTTAAAATGCAACTTCTAGGGTGGGAGTCAGGGACATGTTTCTTACAGGCCACTACTATACTACCATAACTGCAGGACAAGAGCAGCTCAGGTCCTCACTAACCAGCAACAATTTCATTTTCTGTGAGGATCAGGAGGCCAAACAAAATTTAACTTACCTCTAAGAAGCAAAAACTTGCACACTCCTATGTGCTAAGTCCCCATTGAAGAACCTCCAACCTTCCCTCAAATCACAAGAGGGATCGCCCCTCATGCCAGCGTTATGAAGGACTTCCTCCCAACGTCCAGTACAGGATTTGGATGAGATTTCAAAAATCCCTAACAACTTAAAAGAAAATGGCATGAGAATACAGGAGTGTCTACTGATGATAAAATAAGAACTGTATGGCATGACAAAAGATAGTAACTGTGACAGCACAGCTGTCATAGCAGATGTTCAAATACAATAACTACTGCTACAATATCACTCACAATCCTTAGGAATTATCCAAAAGAATGTGCCCAATCATTCAGACTGACTTCCAGAGCTCTGGACATTTCCTACATTTGATGAGTTCTTCTGCCAAAACCAGAAGCAGAATGTTCTTCAGAAGATAAACAGGGCAGTCTATGCCATTTTCATTTCTTTCGAGTAATGCTATCACCAATATGACTGCTGATATAGCCTGGCTACACCAGATTCCACTGTTCAGGCAAAATTGTTTAGATTTACATTAAAAAAAAAGGTGAGAAGCAATACAAGCCAGTGTAAGCGAGGGAGTGCTGCTACCATCTGGAAATCTGACTTTTTGACTACAAGTAGAAGTGAGGCTTACATATGTGGTTGGTGGTAGGGAGTCTATGCTGTAGCAGTGATCATTGTATTTAAACTTCTACTGTTACAGTAAGTATGCTTATACAACTGTACTGTGTTCATTAAGAAGATCACTACTACAATGTGTTTAATTACTGGAAAGAGTATTACCAGTGCTATATTCATCATAAGGATTTATTTTGCAATATTATTCATAATGTTTGGAAAAAGTACAAAAATTAGTAAGTACTCTGACCAGAGTCACCATGTACACGACCGCACATCCCTCGAACGAGTGCAATAACAAACCCTGTTCTGCTTCTGAAGAGAATGCCCATTCTGTAATGCCTAGATATCGCAGACTATGGATGGAGTTCCTGGTAGCTACTTTGCAAATGTTTAATGTGGACACATTTCTGAAAAAGAAGCTGTAGTTATTAATACTTCAGTGAAGTAAACCTTAATTTGCGCCTGTAGGATTTTCTATAATGCTCATAACACAGCTCAATATAGTTAACTAAGCCTTTTCAAAATTCTTTGCCTACAGGCTCCTGTGGATTTGTTGCCTGGCAGACTTGCTAATATAAAAAGGAAAAAGGGGCTGAATGGATGATGATTCTTGTTATATGAAGTGAGTGAGTGAGAAGTGCAGTGTACCACGGTGGGAGGAATATTGGGAGGGGGTTGCATAGTTATTTTTACTGAAATGTTTTAAGTAGTAACTGCATGTGTTGTAGGACACAAGATTAGGATGCAGAATAACAGATGTAATGTTTGCACTGAAACAGACAATGAAGAAAATGTAAATAAGGAATTAATCCATCTGGGCATTCCTAAACTTAAAGGATGCATATGAGGTCCCAAGAAAGCTGAACTAGGCAATCATGTCACAATTTGTGCAGGCTATGTACAAAGATTCCCTGACATAAGTACAGTGTTTACAGATAAACCCAGAAAAGGGCATTTTGATTTGGAACATTTTGAGACTGTTTCATTTCACTTCAAGATGCTAAATAAATCAAAGGCTTTAACAGTAAATTATGTACTCAAACTGGTTCAGCAATACCAACACTTATGGGGCCAGGACAGGATGAATACTTACTCATGGGGATTATGTTACGGTAAATATGAATATGTGAAGAGAGACAAAATAAAACATACAAAAACTGAGAAGTTGAAAGCTGTTGATTATGGATATGGATAGTAAGATAACACATAGTGAAAATGTTTTTGGTCCCTTTGGTTTTATATACAAGTTCGGTATATTTTTATCAGTTGGAGAAGTTGTAAATGATAATTAATAAACCATCTAAGGAATTTATTTGTGAGTGGATGAGAGCAAGAATTAAGGGAATAAGTGGATTCTCCCCATAAGCAAGGTCGTTTAGGATTACCTGACTTCAAGGTATATTCCACAACTATGTACCCGACAGTCATGTACATAAATCAAAGTGGAATGGTTTGATGATGAAAGCAGGGGGTTGGGTGAGAGAAATAAGGCAAGAACATGATTTTAGATTTAGGACCTTAAGGAGAACCACCACCACACAGAATATTATATTCATAAAATAGCACAAAGTATTCCATGAACTAAGCCAACATGGGATTGGAGAAAGATTTTACCAACAGGGATGACTGCAAATTAGGTTACACAAAATAGACCAACAGTACGTATAAGCAAAGGAACAGAGATACTGTGGTCAAATAACTAAGGAGGAAAAAGTAACACATTGGACAAGGCCAAGGAGAAATTTGGACTGCATGTTAGAGACCAACTGCTTTTACTACCACGGACTGATAGAGTATAGGCAAAGAGAAAGGGATACGGGATTGTAAAGTAAAAGACCTACTCTTGTGGAATTCTTAGTCGAGTCAAACAAACTGCTCTTAAAACGGATAATTAACAGGGCATATAAAATACTCCATGACAGCTAAAAATCAATCAGAAGAGGTTAAGAAAGAGTGGGAAAAAGAGAATGGAAAGGCAATTTACAAAAGAATAATATAAAGATATTTGTTGGGCTCACAAGTATACAACAAAGTCAAGACCTTTTAGGATTTCTTGCACCCTAAGCAGACTTCAGAAGAATCTTCTCCCAAAAGACAGCAAATTTTTAAAGCTTGGAACCCAACTAGCATATGTCAGAGCAATAAGCAAAACAGTTTTCCACATTAAAAACTTAAGTTCAGAGTGAGCTGCCAGTTCAAAAGGTGGTAAGGTCAATTTTTCAAGAACAGCTGAGATCCCACAAAGGAGGAATTTGCTTGTGATGGACCTTACATGCAAAACTCCCATCTTGACTTGTTTTAACTTAAAAAAGGAATGAAAGCGTGGGATCCACTGCCAGCCAAGCAGATAAGGCCACTAAATGCACCTTAATGGATGCATATGCTAAGTCAGGGGTCAGAAACCTTTTAGTAGTGTTGTGCCAAAATAATGTTGCAAAGTCAGTGTGCCAATATTTCCAGGATTGCCAAGCGATGACCAAATAAAGGTTTCTATCACACTGAAGCACATTAACATGTTTTCAATACATGACTAAATAACAATTCTCTTGTTGAGTATTCAATATTTTAATATATATATATATATATATATATATATATATATATATATATATATATATGAACAAATACAAAAATTGTGTTTTAAGTTCATTTTGAAATTTTTTAAATTGTCAACTGTATATTGTAAGACAAAGTCCAATACTTGGAAGAACAAAACTATTAAATAAAAAAATCAGACAATATATTTTAACATTTTTAATATGAGTAGTCATGGATCATTATTAATCTGAGTCATTAATCAATTAATGGGACCACTGCCCTTGCTTCTCCTTGATTAATTGTTCAATATCAGGTGTGAATTTGGTCACTTTCAGCTTCTCACAGGCTTCTGAATGCACAGGGGTTAGGCAACTTCTCTGTGGACACGAAAACAGCTTTCATATGTGAGAAAATTTGTTCACATGTGTAAGTTGACCCAAAAGCCAAAAGCAGAGCAAATGCAACTTTCTTCAAGCAGGTGAACACTTCAGGCAGGGATATCCAGCAGTAGAGGATGGCAGCTGACTTTTTCAAGCAATTTCCTTCAAGAGTTTTCCATAACTCCACAAATTTTATCATCCATAACTGTGATAACTTGAATTAGATGTGTTGCATATCAAAACTGTCAGCATCCAACCACTTGAAAAGAGATAGGTCAGATGGGGTGGTAGTAAGATCAATTATGTCAGGCTTGAGATAAGAAAATATGGGCCCGTGAATTTGGAAGTCTTGACCTCATTTAGCACACTCTCCTTTGAGTGCTTCAATGTACTTCAGAAGCTCATCTCTGTTGACAGTAAATCGATTTGAATGAGCCTTTACGTTTGGAAAGGATTTGCAGGCGTTACTGGTAACATCATGGGGAAAATCTATCTAATTTTGACGCAAATCCGTTCCGTGTTTAAAAAGTTCAAGTACTGCTTGAGTGTTTGACCCTGCCCTTGTAAAAGTACAGTTTTGTACCTACCATAAATGTAGATGTTCGAAGATCCACATTGCTGCAGTCCTTACATATGGGTAGTCCGCTGTCCTCGGTCGGCCCGAATACCAAAGTATTAGGCTGACGTTGGTCAAGGCGCTTAAAACTGACATCAGGATGTCAGGGTACAAAAGCGCATGACCGACGTCATTTCCTCAGTCTTTTCTTGCCCCAGATGTCAGAAGGCCCTAACAAGAAAGGCCAAAGCCAAAAAAGTACAGTTTTGTACCTACCATAAATGTAGATGTCCGAACTGGATAGCATCTGCAGTCATAACAACTGGGTTGTCCTGTCGTCAGGCAGCCCTTCAGTCGGCCGGATTCCAAAGTCCGGGTCCGGCTTCGGCTGATGTCGCACTTCACCCGACGTCATCTCTGTTGGTCTTCGGGTATAAAAGCATCAGCCGACGCCATTTTCCTCAGTGTTTCTTGCCCCAGATGCCAGTAGCCCTCTTGAAGGCTAAAATTTGGATAGATGCCAATGTTTCCAAAAGATAGAGGTAAACACAAAAATAAGCATGTATGTACATATATACAAACAAATACACCATAAAGACTCCCCACCAGCTAGCTATTAGGAGGGTAAACACCCTAGGAGTACCACAGAGGGGAAGGAGGGAGGGTAATCCTGACTGCAGATGCTATCCAGTTCGGACATCTACATTTATGGTAGGTACAAAACTGTACTATGTCCTTCATGGATGCATCTGCAGTCATAACAACTGGGTAGAATACCATAGCCAACTAGGGAGGAGGATAAAAGTAGATTATGGTGTGTTTAGGATCCCTTGCAGTACAGCAGTGGCAAACCCTGCTCGGGATCTGGAATATAGAGGCAAATTATAATGCTTGGCAAATGTATGCACGGAGGTCCAAGTAGCCGCCTCAATAATGTCTTTGGTTGCCACTCCTCGTAAGAAGGCTGTGGTAGTGGCTGTTGCCCTTGTAGAATGAGGTCTTATGTTCTGTGGAATTGGTTTTCCATGGAAGGAGTAACAGAATCGTATGCAATTTCCTATCCATTTGGAGATTGTCTGTTTGGAAATAGCTTTTCCTTCCCTTCCTGTTGCATAGGCTACAAAAGTTGGTCAGTCTTTCTGCTATTTTTGTTCTGTCCAAGTAGTAGCGTAGCTGTCTATGTACATCCAAGGTATGCAGTATTCTTTCCCCTCTGTTTTGTGGGTTGGGAAAGAAGGTAGGTAGGTGGATTGCCTGGTTTAAAGACACTCTGGATACCACCTTAGGCATAAATGTAGGATTAGTCCTCATGGACACTCTATCTTGGTGGAAGATTAGGAAGGGTTGCACTGCCATTAAGGCCTGTAGTTCTGAAACCCTCCTTGCTGAAGTAATTGCCAGTAGGAAAGCAGTTTTCCATGACAGGTGTTGTAGGTCTGCTGTTGCTGCTGGTTCAAAGGGTGATAGTGTCAACTTTTCTAGCACAAAGTTTAAGTCCCAAGCTGGTAATGGTGGTTTCCTTGGAGGTTTTACATTCTTGATTCCTCTGAGGAACTGCCTGAGCAAAGGGTGCGAAAAACAGGTGGATCAAAGCTGTATTCTGCTGAAATAGCTGATGCATGTATCTTGATGGAGGAGTAGGACAGGCCTGAATGAAGAAGTTCGCCAGATACTCCAGAATGTTAGGCATATCTATGTTTGACACATCTTTTCCTCTTTCCATACTCCAAATGACAAACCTTTTCCATTTTCCAGCATAGTTCCTTCTTGTTGAAGGTCTGCGTGCTTCAAGAATAATGTCTTTAACTCTTTGGGAAAGTTCTGGATTAGCTGCTGCTATGTGATGTTCCATGCAGTCAGTTGCAACGTTTTAGGTTTGGATGTATGATGCTGTAGTTGTTCTGAGTTAACATCAAAGGCATCAGGGTATTGGCCACATATTGTTCGAGACATGCTCCTCAGCAGTGGGTACCAGTGTTGTCTTGGCCAGTTTGGGGCTATCAGGATTATCCTTGGGCGTTCTTCCTTGATTTTTAGTAGTACTTTGTGTATCAAGGGAAGAGGTGGGAATGCATATGCTGTTAGGCCTTTCCAGCTGAAGGAGAGCGAATCCACTTTCCATGCTAGTGGGTGGAATGTCCTTGTGCAGAACTTTTGAGCTGGTGATTGAGAGGTGATGCGAATAGATCTATCTGAGGCATTCCCCATTTCTTTGAGATGGTCTTGAAGATGTCCGGGTGCAGCTTCCATTCGTGGGCATCCGATGTGGTTCTGCTTAATATGTCTGCTAGAGTATTTTCTTTCCCGGTACAAATATTGCCTGTAACTGGATGTTGTAGCTGAGTGCCAGGGTCCACAGCTCCAAAGTCATTCTGCATAGGGGGTATGAATGAGTGCCTCCCTGTTTGTTGATGTACCACATGACTGTGGTGTTGTCTGTCCTTATCATCAACTGGCCCTCTTGGAGAAATGGTTTGAACTTTTGGATTGCCAGTTTTACTGCCAGCATTTCTTTTAGGTTGATGTGCAGGTGAAGTTGATCCTGTGTCCACAATCCTTGCACGCATTTGTCTAGCATGTGGGCCCCCCATCCTAGGTCTGAAGCGTCTGTTGTGATGGTCTGGCTTGCTTGACATCTGCGAAAGGGTAGGCCTGGGTTTGACTGACATGCCTGAGCCCACCATAGGAACTCCTGCTTTAAGCATGGAATTAGTGGGATTTCTGTTTCTAGGCTGTGTCTGTGTTGGGACCATAAATTCTTTAGGTACCACTGTAGTTTTCTCATATGTAGTCTGGCAAATGGGACCAAGATTATGCATGATGCCATGAAGCCCAAGGCCTGCAGTACTTTTCTTGCTGTTAACTTGTTCAGTTTTGTTAGTGCCAAGAAGTAAAGAGGAGTTCTTTTTGTTTTCTGTAGTCAGGAATGCCATTTGTTTTACTGTGTCCAATTCAGCCCAAGAATGTCCTTGTTTGGGATGGTATCAGCCTTGACTTTTGTAAATTGACTGTGTATCCCAGTGCTTGTAGCAAGTAAATGACCCTTTGTAAATCTGTTGTCAGCTTGCTTTTGTTGTCCCCTTGTAGCAGGCAGTCGTCCAGGTATGGGTAAATTTGAATTCCCTGTAGTCTGCAATGGGCGATTACTGATGCCAGGCATTTTGTGAATACTCTGGGCAGTAGATAAGCCAAAGGGCAATGCTGAGAATTGATAGTGCTCTGATCCTGCAAGAAATCTGAGGTATCTTCTGCAGATTGGTCGAATGGGGACGTGCAGGTATGCCTCCTTGAGATCTAGAGTTACCAGCCAAGACTCCTTGCCCAGCATGGGAAGAAGTTGCTGTAGGGTCAGCATTTTGAATTTTGGGACAATGATGTATGTATTTAAGGTGGACAGGTCATGAATTGGTCTCCAACTTTTTTCCTTTCTTGGAACTAGGAATAGTCTGGAGTAGAACCCCTTTCCTTGCTCTGCTGTTGGCACTCTTTCCACAGCTCTCATGTTTGCTAACTCCATTATCTGTTGTAGTGCCTCTGTTTTTTGATTTGGAGGTAGATTTGGCATTCCTCTTTTGACTGGTAAAGTGTGGAAGTGAAACCGGTAACCTTGATCTATGGTTTGTAAAATCCACTTGTCTTTTGTTATGTAGTGCCAGTTCTTTGAAAATAAGGTTAACTTTCCGCCTAGAGGAGCTGCTATTTGTTCCCTGGTAGGCGGATTTAGGGTTAAGTCACTGTGGTTGTGCTGATGTAGTGGCAGTGGTTGTGTCTGTGCCTCTGTTGTTACCTTGCCACTGTCGTCCTCTGTAGGCACCTCCTCTGGATTGGTTTCTGCCTCTGGAGCGTCTATTCCTGCCCCTTTGAAATTTTGTGGAGTCAGGAAAGGACCAATTTTTGGCAGGCCAGTTCCTGCTAATCCTTGGGGTTGAACCTGCAAGAAATCTTTAACCGTTTGAACAGATTTTGCCTTTTCTTCCATTTTCTTCATAACCTGCTGGGCAGGTGTACCAAACAAACTTGTCTTATCCATAGGAGCATCTAGCAACTTAGCTTTAACATGATCCGGTAAAGCTTGCTCCTTTAGCCATGCATGCCTTCTTATCACTGTGCCAGTCATGGCTGATCTAAATGAAGCCTCCAGTGCATCATAGCCACATTTTAAGGAATGGTTGCTAACCTGTTGTATGTTATTTACCATTTCTAATACATATTTCTTATCAAGAGATTCATCAGTGGTTAGTTTTTAGTTAACTGATCAAGCATAAACTCTTGGTATTGTATCATGTGAAACTGACAGTTTAAAGCTCTAGCTGAGAGAGTAGCTGAAGTGTAGACCTTTTTACCCCATCTGTCTAATGACCTTGCTTCCCTTTCAGAAGGAATAGGGATTTAGCTATGGTCGCGGCTACTGCCTTGGGACCCTGGGATATAGTCTGCAAGTGGGGCCTTGTAAAGGTGGTGATGAGTATCTGGCACCCTGTAAAATCTGTCTGGTTTGGCAGGGGCTGGGGGTAAAGAATCTGGAGCGGAGCAGACATCATTGAAAGCATCATCCACCACAGAGAGAACAGGAGGTATAGCTAAGGGCCTGTGCTGTGGGAGGTGCAGAAAGGTCCTAAGTCTTTTTCTGGAGTCTGAAAAATCCTGTTGCTGCCATTGGAACTGCTCTCGCATGGCATGTAAGGTTTCCCCAAAGGAGAATTCTTCTGGTGGGGAAGCAGCTGGAATGGATTCTTCAGCATCAGAATCTTCAAAATTGGAGAAAGGAGCCTCTGGCTGGTCAGTTATGTCTGATTCGTCAGCAGAATCATCAGAGGACACTGGCTCAGGGGCTCTGCCCTAGGTCTCTTCTCTGGGGCTGAGAGGCCCTGTCTGGGTGAGATTGAGATCCTCTAATTAATGAAATTAAATCTTCTGCCAAAGTAAGCATTTGAGAACTAGAAGAGGGCCTGGTTGTGGGGGTTTAACAGGCACTGTCTTAGTAGTCTTGGCTGCTTTAGCCCTGGCGAAGGCCTTAATGGACATGGCTGCTGGAGGCCTAGCAGCACCACGTGCTGGGGTAGAGACATCCAAGGGAATGGTGTCTGATAAGTCAGTGGCAACCACTGTAGTGGATAAAATTTCTGAGGCCGATTCAAGAGTGGTAGCAGGGGCCTCAGTTGTAGAGATAGGTTCAGCTGTACTTTGATCAGTTTTCTCGGTTTCAGCGAAACCGAGACACTCATGATTTGCTTAACCATGGTTTCGGCCGAAACCGCGGACCGCGGTGTCGGTCTTTATCTTTGCGTTTTTTGCGGGTAGTCGGAGGATCAGCCGGCATAATGTACGCAACATCAGAACCGAAAAACCGTTCTGCAAACTCCCACCGACGCCTAAGCGTTCGTCGGTTGAAAGAAGCACAGGCGAACAGGCTGCTACGTCGTGGGCTGGGCCTAAACAAGGCAGACAATAAGAGTGGAAATCTTTATGAGGTATTTGTTTCCCACAGGTTAAACAATTATTAACTTTTTCTGACATCGGCTGAGGCAAGAAAGAGTCCCCAACGGGTACTTAGCTTTAGAAGTCTTGAAGTAGTATTCGGTAGAAGTAATCTCTGGATCCGACCGACCGGCACTTGCGAACAGCTTCTGCTTCGGGCGCCACGCGGCAAGAAAGACTGAGGAAAATGGCGTCGGCTGATGCTTTTATACCCGAAGACCAACAGAGATGACGTCGGGTGAAGTGCGACATCAGCCGAAGCCGGACCCGGACTTTGGAATCCGGCCGACTGAAGGGCTGCCTGACGACAGGACAACCCAGTTGTTATGACTGCAGATGCATCCATGAAGGACATCCAGCAAAACCTAACCAACCACCCGTGCACTAACCATATTTACAATATGTACAACACAAACCACACCACCACCTTCAACAACAGAGGGGAAGGAGGGAGGGTAAATTGGACTGCAGCAATGTGGATCTTCGAACATCTACATTTATGGTAGGTACAAAACTGTACTATGTTCTTCATCTCACATTGCTGCAGTCCTTACATATGGGTAGAATCCCAAAGCAGAGGTAAGGGAGGATGGCAAAACTATAAAGCATTAGGAGCTGCCAACATGCCCTGTAAAATTGCAGTTAGCAAATCCAGCCCTAGATTTAGAATAAAGTGGAAGGTGGTAATGCTTAGAGAAAGTATGCACTGAACTCCAAGTAGCTGCTTCCAAAATATCTTTAGTAGCCACCCCCCTTAAAAAGCTGTAGAAGTGGCAGTAGCCCTAGTGGAATGAGGCCTAATCCCAGCTGGAATCTCCTTACCATGATGGGAATAACAGAAAGCAATACAAAAACCAATCCACTTAGAAATAGTTTGTTTTGAAACAGGTTTGCCCTGAGAACCCAAAGCAAAAGAAACAAACAACTGCTGAGACTGCCTGAACCCTTTAGTTCTGCTCAAATAATATCGCAACTGTCTGTGTATATCCAAAGTGTGCAAAATCCTTTCCCCTTTATTTTGGGGTTTGCATAAAAGTAGGCAAATGAATAGTTTGGTTTAAAGCCACACTAGAAACCACTTTAGGCATAAAAGAAGGGTTAGTGCAAAGACACCCTATCCTTGTGGAAAATTAAGAAAGGCTCAACTGCCATAAGGGCCTGTAATTCAGAAACCCTTCTGCAGATGTAATGGCTAACAAAAAGCAGTCTTCCATGATAAATATTTCAACTCTGCCGATGCTGCAGGCTCAAAAGGTTGTAGAGTGAGTTTCTCCAACACAAAATTGAGATCCCAAGCAGGAGTAGGAGCTCTCGTGGGGGTCTTATATTCTTTGCCCTCTAAGGAATTGCTTAAACAAAGGCTGAGAAAATAATGGTGGGTCACAGTCATAGTGAGCAGAAATTGCTGCAGCATGAACCTTTATAGAGGAGAAGGACAAACCTTTGTCCAATAACTCAGTAAGGTATTGAAGTGCAACACTTAAATTAGGTTTAGAAACATCAAAGTCCTTTGCTGTACTCCAAAATAAAAATCTCCTCCATTTATCTGCGTAAACTTTCCTTGTACTAGGCCTTCTGGCCTCCAAAATAACATTCAAAACTTGTTGTGGAAGCTGAGACCCTCCAGGGTTTAAAACAGAATATGCCAGGCTGTCAGATGTAGAGAATGAAGTTTGACATTGAGTAAATGACTGTTCTCCTGAGACAGCAGGTGAGGAATCAAGGCAAAGGCCATGGAGGCTCCTGTACCAGACTTCTCAGTAATGGGTACCAGTGCTGTCGAGGCCAATCTGGAGCTATTAAAATCATGTTTGGCTTGTCCTGTCTGACCTTCAGCAGTACCTTTGGGAGGAGAGGCAGAGGTGGAAAGGCATACACGTGAAGATTGCTCCAAATGAATGAGAGAGCATCCACTTTCCAAGCTGTGTGATGAAACCTTTTGTGCAAAACTTTGGCAGCTGGTAATTTAGTGGAGAAGCGAACAGATCTATGTCTGGAGTTCCCCATAACACTGTCAATCTCTGAAATACATGAGGATCCAATTTCCACTCGTGGGGATCCATAATTTGTCTGCTCAACACATCTGCTAAGGAGTTCTGTGCTCCTGGCAGAAACCTTGCCTGAAGATTTAGCTGTAAACTGAGAGCAGTCTCCCACAAAATCATTGCTTGTCTGCATAGAGGATAAGAATCGTTCCCCTTGCTTGTTGATGTACCACATGACAGTTGTGTTGTCTGTTTGAATCAACACCTGCCCTGGAAGAAGTAAATCCTTGAAAGCTATCAATGCAAATTGGACTGCTAACATCTCCTTCAAGTTGATATGTAGATGTTGAAGTCTGGCAGGCCACGTGTCTTGTACCCATTTTCCATTTAGATGAGCTCCCAAGCTTTGTCTGAGGCATCTGTCGTTAAAATCTGACTCGCCTCTGGCGGGTCACAGAGAGTCCCTTGTTTAGGTGACATTCCTGAGCCCACCACAAAATTCCTTTTGAATGCAAGGTATTATCTGAATGACAGTGTCCAAATCTTGGCAGTGCTGTGTCCATACATTCTTGAGATACCATTGTAGCTTCCTCATATGCAGTTTGGCATTGGGAAGTACCAGAATACAAGATGCCATGAACCCCAAGGCTTGAAGGACTGTCCTTGCAGTCAGCCTGGACTGACGAGACAACTGGTGGAAGTAAAGAGAAAGATTCTTTTGTTTGTCCGGGGTCAAAAGGCCATCTGGGATGCTGTATTCAGTCTCACACCCAGAAAGCACATGTCCTGAGAGGGTACTAGACTGGACTTTATTTCGTTCACAGAATACCCCAGGCATCTTAACACTGCCATCACATACTGTAAATGATGAAGAAGTTCGTCCTTTTCTTGGGCCAGAATCAGGCAATCGTCCAAATAAGGATAGATCTGTATTCCTCTTAGCCTGAAGAAAGCTACCACTGGAGCCAGAACCTTCGTGAACACTCTGGGCGCAGTAGATAAGCCAAAGGGCAATGCAGAGAACTGATAATGTGAAGTCCCAGCCCGAAAACGCAGATACTTCCTGCAACTGGACCTGATAGGAACATGAAGGTAAGCCTCCTTGAGATCCAGAGTCACCATCCAGTGATCTTTGCCCAGCAGAGGTAAAAGCTGTTGTAACGTCAACATTTTGAACTTGGGAATGTCCAGATATGTGTTGAGGATAGATAAATCCAAAATTGGTCTCCACGTGTTTCCTTTCTTTGGTACTAGAAACAGGCGAGAATAAAATCCTAGGCCCACTTCTGGCAGAGGGACCGGTTGTATGGCCCCTATTTGAAGTAGTAGAAATTTGTTTGCGAGCCTCTAGTCTTTGCTGAGGAGGAACGTCCGCCATGCCTTTGAAAGGAGGCAAGGTATGGAAATAAAACTTGTAACCCTGGTGTATGATATCCAATACCCATTTGTCTTGGGTAATCAACATCCAATTTTCCTTGAAGAGTGCTAACCTTCCTCCCAAAGGTGCTGCCAGGCAAGAAGGATCTGGCAGCTGAAAAGTAGGTCATTGGGCCTGTTTACGAAGGACTGGCCCCTGCCCTCACCCGAAGATTGTGCAGGTGAACTCCCTGTTCTAGGCCTGAAAGAACTCTGAGCTCTGCCTCTACCACGTCTAGATCTACCCCTAGACTGAGAATCATAAGAAGGATACGTCCACCCCTTAGCAGGCCAATTCCTACTAAACTTTGGAGGCTGAACTTGCAAAAATCTTTAACAGCCTGCATAGACTTAGCCTTGTCTTCCATTTTCTTCAAGACTGACTCCACAGGTGAACCAAACAACACATCAGACTGCAAAGGAGCATCCAAAATCCTTGTCTTAACATGGTCAGATAAATTCTGATCCTTCAGCCAGGCATGCCTGCGAAGAACTGAGCCAGTGGCAGCCACCCTAGACGAGGCCTGAACAGCATCAAAACCACACTGTAATGAATGCTTACCCACCTGTTCAGAGACATGCACCAAATCTTGTAATTCTTTACACTCAATGCCTTCCGCCAGAGCATCCACCTTAGACTTCAATTGAGAAAGAAGAAAGTTTTGATATTTCAACATATGAAACTGGCAATTCAAAGCCCTCATAGCTAAGGTAGAAGATGTATAGACCTTCTTTCCCCATCTATCCAAAGCTCTGGCTTCTTTATCTAGAGGAACCGGATTTTTACAACAGAGGCCTTGACACCCTTAGGTCCCTGACTAATAGTTTCTGGGTCCGCCCTAGGACTCTTATAAAGATATTTATGAGCCTCAGGCACCCTGTAATACCTATCCGGTTTAACAGGAGCAGGAGGCAGAGAATCAGGATTAAGTGAAGCCTCTGCAAACACATCTTCCACAACATCCAGAACAGGGGTATAGCCAAGGGCCTATGCTGGGGTAACAGCAAAAACTCCTAAGCCTTTTCCTAGAATCAGAGAAGTCCTGACCTTCCCACTTAAAATGTTCCCTCATAGAATGAAGTGTCTCTGAAAAGAAAAATCCTCTGGAGGAGAAGCAGAAGGAGTGGAATCATCTGCATCAGAATCAGAATAAGGAGAGTACTCCTGCAAGTCTTCCGCTGAAGACTCTGAAACATCCAAGCCTGCTCAAAACTTCCCAACTCTGGCTCCACCCTAGGCCTCTTATCAGGAGGGGCAAAGAACCTCTAATCAGAGTAATCAAATCTTCTGCCATTTTAAGCATGTGCTTCTTAGGCACAGACCCTGCTGAACTAGGAGTGACACCAACAGAAGCTAAAACTGGCCTGCCTCTGGGAGAAGCCTTGGAAACAGAAGGAGAAGGCCTAACCACCCTAGGAAGGGAGGGATTACAGTAACTTGAGAAGCCCCTTCAGCCTGACCTGCCTCCTGAGAGACCACCTCCTGCAAAATCAAAGTCTCCCCTTGAGACTCCAGAGAAGTCTCCATCGGAACCACCGGTTCCACTGAAACCTCTAAAGAACCGGCGTCCGAACGACTCATCTTGCCTGGGTTTAACTGCTTTGTCTTTGCGCTTCTTCAGAAGCGGCCGGAGAATCCGATGGCATATTATAATTGCACCGCTTCCCAAAGACCAGCCTAGCACAATCTAACCTTCGCTAATAGTGCGTTTATTGAACCTAGCACAAAAGCGACACCCAACAACGTCGTGCTCAGGCCCCAAACAAGGAATACACAAAGAATGATAATCCCTATGCGGTATCTGTTTCCCACAAGAAATACAGTTATTCACTTTTTCTGACATCCGGTAAAACACTGAGGCAAGAAAAACCAAAATATTCCCAACGGGTACTTAGCCAACTTGGATTCGGTCTGAAACTCCGAATTCGAAAAATTTCAGAACGCCGAACGGCACTTGCAACGCTGCTTCTGCATCGGACCATGCGGCAAAAAAGACTGAGGAAATGACGTCGGTCATGCGCTTTTGTACCCTGACGTCCTGATGTCAGTTTTAAGCGCCTTGACCGACGTCAGCCTAATACTTTGGTATTCGGGCCGACCGAGGACAGCGGACTACCCATATGTAAGGACTGCAGCAATGTGAGATGAAGAACATCGCAAGTTTACATCACTCATTGTGTTCAATTATGACAGCCAGAAACATCAGCTTGCATAGCCAGTCATCATTCAGTTCTGGGAAATAGTTATTTTCCATCAAGAAACACCTTGATTGCTTTTAGACTACCTCAACTAAGCCAACAATCATTGCTGTACAGTGGGAGGTCTGGATATGATCTCTCCATTTCTTGTAGAGGAGATTTGAATTGCCTGTGGATCAATGAAGAGCGAGAAACTATGAAGTTAACTATCTTAACAGTTTCCATTACAGAGTTCAAGCACTGTGATGAAATTTTCACACACAAACTGTCCTGGCGTATAATGCAATGGAAGTTCAACACTTTATGTCCAATATAATCCTGAAGAAATTTAACAAATCCCTTCTTCTTTCTGTCCATTCCAGGGGTGGCATTAGTAGTAACAAAGAATATTTTATTTATGTCAATGTGCTGATTTTCGAAATAGCTTACAAATACAGTTATAATATCCTCTCCCTTGGCTGTACCAGCAAGAGGCATCAAGCAACACAGTTCTTCATAAATATGGTTGTTCTCACAACATCTCACAGCTATTGCTATGCCTGCCATGTCATTCAAATCAATACTTTTGTCAAGAGCGACAAACACAACAGCTCGTAACCTGGTTGTCTGCTTTACCATTATTATTTTCAGCCATATCAGTTAGGAGTCTCTCGATTGATCTCGCAGAAGCTGGCATTTCTCAAATCCAAGACAGTACCATTTCTTTATTTGGTAAGTCACTAACCAAAATTTCGGCAATGTTCAAAAAAGTTTCCTTGAGGAATTTTCCATCTGTGAAAGGTTTGGCCATCGAAGCCGCACACTGAGCAATTTTATAAGTACATTCAATAACCTTATTTTTGCAACTACTTGAGTAAAAATATCAGTTTGTTTCTGTAGCCAGAAAAAGCCCTTTTTATGGCTTCACTTTTCTCCTCAGGGTTTTTAAACATGGACTGATGTTTGATTTGATAGTGTCTTTGTACACTTGAGGTATGGCACATAACAGTTTTACAACATAATGCACAAACAGCACAATCCTTTTGTTGTATGAAATCTATATTCATGTGTTTAAAAGTCTTGAAATGAGTGAACATCAATTTTTTGCCTTTTCTGAGTCATCTGAACAGATACCGGCATATTACTTAACACCATGCATTCCCGTGCCTTCATCCTGAGTGACAACTTCCAGTCAATAAAGAGTAAATAAATAAGCACAGTACTCAACTTTCACTTTGAAGGTATGTAGCTAAACTCAATTCTGCTCGAAAATGTTATCTCTGTAAAGCAGCATGTATGACTTTGCAGCTAAGTAATGCTGAGCAGAATAATTTTTAGCTGCTGCTGTAACTAGTACATTTGTTACGATCACACCTCTCCAATGTACACAGAATGTATAGAGATTTCTGCCTCGTACTTTTGGTACATTTTTCTAAAAAATTGAAGTTTTGTGCCAAATTAGTGGCAAATCATTAAGGACTGAAGTTAATGACAGACATTTGAGTTTCATACTTCATACCCTTCAGAAAATTCATGCTAACACAAAAAGTACAGTTGTGTACACTTACCATAAATGTAGATGTTCGAGTGTATTCACTGTTGCAGTCATTACATTTGGGTTATCTGCTTGCAGGTAGCCCTCAGTCGGCCTGATTAACAAAGTCTTGGGTCCTGCGTCGGTTGCTGTCCCTTCTTCCATGACGTCAGGTCGTCGGGGGTATAAAACATGCAGCCAACGCCATTACATCAGTTTTTCTTGCCCTAGATGTCAGGTGCCACCCTAATGGGAAGCAATTAAATATAAAAGCACAATGATATAACTCCAACAAAAAAGCAAATACACCAAAAAAAGCTTTTAAGCATAGCAAAGAAAGTAGAGGTATAACCAAAAGAAGTTAGACGACTGGAGGGAGGGTAACCAGGACTGCAACAGTGAATACACTCGAACATCCACATTTATGGCACGTGTACACAACTCTACTATGTTCTTCGTGTTTCACTGTTGCAGTCATTACATTTGGGTAGATTCCCAAAGCTATGGTTGGGAGGAGGAATTTAAAAAGCATTAGGACCAACTATAAGGCCCTGCAAGACTGCAGTGGCAAAGCCAGCTCTGGATTTAGAGATAATTGGCAAATAATAATGCTCGGTGAAGGTATGCACAGAACTCCAGGTAGCAGCTTCTAGGATGTCCCTGGTAGGTATACCTCTGAGAAAGGCTGCAGAGGCACATGCAGCCCTGGTGGAGTTAGGTCTGATCCCCTGGGGGATAGGTTTTCCATGGTGCTTGTAGCAGAAATGAATGCAATAGCCTATCCATTTAGAAATGGTTCGCTTTGAAATAGCCTTCCCCTTTGCCCCTGCAGTAAATGCCACCAGCAGTTGTTCAGACTTCCTTTGAGGTTTAGTCCTGTCCAATTAGAATCTAAGTTGTCTGTGCACATCTAAGGAATACAGTATCCGTTCCCCTTTGTTCTGTGGAGTGGGAAAGAAGGTTGGCAAATGAATGGACTGATTAAGAGCCACACTGGATACCACCTTGGGCATGAAGGATGGATTGGCTCTGAGGGACACCCTGTCCGCATGAAAGATGATGAAAGGCTCCACTGCCATAAGGGCCTGTAATTCAGATACCTTTCTAGCCGAAGTGATTGCTAAAAGGAAAGCTGTTTTCCAAGAAAGAAATTTTAAGTCCGCAGTAGCAGCTGGCTCAAAAGGAGGTAGCGTGAGTTTTTCCAAAACAAGGTTAAGGTCCCAGGCTGGGGTTGGAGCTCTCCTGGGTGGTCTCAAATTTTTGCCCCTCTAAGGAACTGCTTGAGCAGTGGATGACAGAAGAGGGGAGGTTCTGTGTTATAATGAGCTGAAATGGCGGAGACGTGGATTTTAATGGAGGAAAAAGAAAGGCCCTTGTGAAGCATCTCAGTTAAGTATTGTAAAATCTGAGGTAAATTGGGCACTGCTGTGCTCATCCCTTGAGATTGGTTCCAGGCACAGAATCTTTTCCATTTTTCAGCATAAGATTTTCTAGTACTAGGCCTCCTTGCCTCTAAAATGATATCCATCACAGGTTTACTGAGGGATGGTAAAGGAGAGCTTAGGTAATTAGCCAGGCTGCAAGGTTCAGTGTTAGAAGCTGAGGGTGCAGAATCTGGTTCTCCTGCTGGGACAAGGAAGGAGTCTGAGGCAGTGCCATGGGGATAACCGTGACACACTGCGCAGCAGGGGGTACCAGTGTTGGCGTGGCCAGCTTGGAGCAATCACAATCATCCTTGGTTTGTCCTGTTTGATTTTTAGTAGAACTTTGGAGAGCAGAAACAGAGGGGGGGGGCATACACTGATCGTTTTTTCCAGCTGAAGGACAGAGCATCCACTTTCCAGGCTTGCTTGTGGGAAGTCCTTGTGCAAACATTTCCAACTGGTAGTTCTGGGGAGAGGCAAATAGTTCTATATCTGGGCTCCTCCATTTCCTTGTCACCATGTTGAAAATCCTGGGTTCCAGTTTCCACTCGTGTGGGTCCATGAGTTTTCTGCTTAGTCCGTCTAACAGTGTATTTAATCTTCCTGGCAGGAATTGAGCTTGAAGGTGCACTTGGTAGCTCAAAGCTGTGTTCCACAATGCCATGGCTAGTCTGCAGAGAGGGGTAAGAATGTGTAGCCCCGCTTGTTTATGTACCACATAACAGTGGTGGTGTCCGTCTTTACCATTAGTTGTCCTGGAAGAATGCGGTCCTTGAAGGCTGTCAGAGCATTATGTACAGCTAACCTTTCTTTTTGATTGATATGCAGGTGCATTTGATTTGGGTTCCATTTGCCCGGAATGCACTTCCCTGCCAGATGAGCCCCCCATGCATAGTCTGATGCATCTGTTGTTAGGGTTTGGGCGGCAGGGGGTGGTGTGAAAGGTAGTCCCTTGTTTTGGTGGCAGGCCTTT